>NW_014039427.1:0-9990 GCF_001186125.1 Sphaeroforma arctica JP610 | reverse complement strand
ATAAATATGTGTGTGTGTGTTTAATTATATATATATATATATATGTATATATTAAACTATATCATGATATGTATACATATTTATATATGAATATATATAAATATACATACATATATATTATATATATTCAGATATATACTTTACTTGTATGTTTGTATATAAAGTTTATACGTATATATCCATACATATGTATATTATATATATATATTTATACATGTATAAATATAAATACAAATATATATATATATATATATATATATACTTTTATATGTATGTATATATATACATATATATGTGTGTGTGCGTGTAAGGGGGGTGTGTGTATGTATTTGATTGTGTGTTTGTGTATTTATGTAAATATTTTGAAAAAAAATGTGTATGATATATATATATATGTATATCGTTACATATCTATGTGTATATATTGTATGTTTATTTATGAGTATATTATTGTTCATGAATACACACACATATATATATATATATATATATATGTATATGTATATGTACATATATGTGTGTATATAATTGAATGTATGTATGTATACATATATTTATACATTGAATATATATATATCTATATCTATATATCTACATATATATATATATATATATATATATATTTGTGAATATATTTGATTGTTTGAGTTATTGAATGTGTTTATATGTATGTATATATTTTGAGAAAATTATGTGTATGATATATATATATATATATTTATATGTATACATATATATATATATATATATGTGTGTGTGTGTGTATCGTTACATATATATGTGTATATATTTTGTAAGTTCAGAAACCTGTATGAGTATGTTATTGTTCATGAATACACACACACACACACTCACACATATCTATATATATATATATATATATAGTGTGTGTGTGCCTGTGATTTCGTATAGATCTATATTATTGGCATTTATCATCGGCACACATCTTTGCTTTCACTCATTCGTACCTGCCACTTTATATATGTCTGTATTGTATTTAGGTTGGCATCATCGGTGGCACCGGTCTAGATGATCCTGATTTCCTAGCAGATCGTGAGGAGAAATATGTCGACACTCCTTTCGGAAAGGTGAGTCCTATGGTTTGTCGTTGATCGAGTTATTTCCCTCGTTCCTTATCGCAACAAGTCTAGTTCATGTCATTCCACAATCCCATGAGTGTGTCATTATAAGTTCTCCTATTATGATACCTTCAGCTTGTGTGTATTGTCGTACGCCCATTTGTGAGTCCTTATCCTGAAACGAGGTGCAAGGTGCCGCTGTCTGTACCACACTGTACAGAATCGCATGCTTTGGGCTGGAGAGATGTTTGGGTTCTTTTTGTATGGCATACATGGGCTGTATTGCAATGTTTTTGCGTATGGAGTATTTGTTCTTTTTGTGATGGTATGAGTATGTGACCTTGGCGGTGTGTCGAAGACGTCTCGGCATTCTCAAAGCATAAGTATGCCATCCATTAACATGGGGCACCTTAATCGTATGAATGGTACATGCACAACCACCTCTTATTCCACTATCCTCCTCCACCGCCCACCATCACTATCCTATCCTAATCCACACGCTCTCGTTATTGCGAGTGATACAGTCCGACGACAAAGGTGCGACACCCATACACACGTGCCCTACACAAACCATGCCTGCCCTCAATTTGTCCACTTTTTTCTGGTCTGTCTCGTAACCCAATCTGGAGGGTTGGGTGACTGACTTCCTAAGTTCATTTGATATCTGTGGTGTACGGTGGAGCCTCCCTCATTCTCCTCTCACACACTCCACTCCCCACAGCCATCGGACGCTCTCATCATCGGCAAAATCGGAGGCGTTGACTGTGTACTGCTGGCACGTCACGATCGCGCACACACCACCTATCCATCCAACATCAACTTCAGAGCCAATGTATGGGCCTTGAAGCAAGAGGGGTGTACACACGTGGTGGTCTCAACTGCGTGTGGCTCGCTCAGAGAGGAGATTGCACCCGGGCATCTGGTAGTGCTGGACCAGGGTATCGACCGTACTACCAAGCGCGCGTCAACGTTCTATGATAACTCTGCGGAGGGAATCGAGGTAGGTGTGTGGGGGATTGCATGTCCGGTATTCAGCGATGGAACGTTATATTTGTTCAGAGTGTTGGAGTGTGTGTCTGTGGCACCTGGAAGGGTACACTCTCATAGAGTTTTTAGGGTTTTAGCTAACCCTATAAACCCCTAATACCTACGTATGCGAAAGGTGTGGCGATAGAAAGCTTAAAGCGGTTAGCAGCTCGTGTTGCATGTGTTGTTGCATTGCTATCGCCACTTTGAGTGACGTCGATGCCACCCAAATTGACTCATCTGTGTTAGGGTTTTTAGGGTTTGAGCTAAACCCTAAACCCTAAGCATATGTGCTTCTTGGGTCTACCTCAGTGCAAATGTGTCGCAATTCCTTTGAAATGATAATTGCATATCGTTGGCCCGATCCTGGGCTCGGCCACTTCAATGTATCTGCTGATGCTGATGTGTGTTGTCCATGTGCGTGCGACTGATAAATGGGTACTGATAGACTGAGCCTTTTATGGTCTCTCATCGGTCAGTGCACCTCTGGCTTTATGTCACCCATGTGGTTTCGGCGTCACACTAGAACGTATCTGCCACGTGTGTGTCCTCTCCTCAGGAACAGCATCGGCTCCTAGACACCCCTTCTATCGCCAAAAATACTTGGCTCTTGCGCCTTGTTTATATGAGCTATAGAAGCCTCGTCCACGTGCAAAAGGCGCGTGGAGGTACTTCTGCACACCTGTGAGTATTCGACTTACGGGATGAATGCACACCTTCGAACGTTTTGAGTATCAGGGTTTAGGGTTTGAGGCCTCAAACCAAGTTTGTCTCACGTAGTTATGCCAGGAAAAACCGGCTCGTGGTCTTTTTGACCCATACTAGTCTTCACGGCATTGAGCCCCTTCAACTGAACTCAATACAGCACCTACCCAACGTCCCACCTCACGTACTGTCCATTTAAGAACGCATTTTGTACTTGCTAGTCTACTGTGGCCTGTGTTATGTACTGATCATTGAACCCTTGCTGACGTCCGATAGGGAGTGTGTCACGTGCCCATGGGTGATCCCTTCCACCCCAGGCTACGTCAGGTGGTCATCGACTGCATGAAAGATCTGGACATCACACATCACACTAAAGGTATGTCGATTTGAATCCATACGCTGCACCGACCTATATATATATATATCTATATATGTGTGTGTGTATCGTATGCGTAAACCACACGTATGTTAGGTGTCTTGGTATCATCTCTTCTGTTAAGTATATATCGAGTATTGCGTAAACTTCTACCTGGCGTTCTGATTTTTCTATCTGGCAGGTTGCACAAATGAATATCTATACATCCATATATTAATATATCAATATATATACATATATAGTTTCAAGTCATATATGATATATTTGTTTACTTGAACACCACACATCACATTACCGTATCTCTCACATGCGCCAGTCAATTCAGGTATCATATATTGCACTCCCGTGTTTCTTACCCGTGGCGTGAAGAAGCCTTCTCCCAGTCCGCACGATCCAAAGTAACGCCCTTCTCATATCATGCGCATTTGCTGCAGGCACAATGGTGTCTATTGAAGGGCCCCGTTTCTCCACTCGTGCGGAGTCTCTAATGTTCCGTGCATGGGGTGGCGACGTCATCAACATGACAACATTCCCTGAGGTAAGAGTTTCTATTAATAGAACATTCTCTGGGGTAAGAGAATCTATTAATAGAACATTCCCTGGGGTAAGAGTTTCTATAAATAGAACATTCTCTGGGGTAAGCGTTTCTATCAATAAAACGTTCTCTGGGGTAAGAGTTTCTATTTATAGAACATTCCCTGGGGTAAGAGTTTCTAATAATAGACCATTCTCTGGGGTAAGAGTTTCTATTAGTAGAACATTCCCTGGGGTAAGAGTTTCTATTGATACAACATTCCCTGGTGTAAGAGTTTCTATTGATACAACATTCCCTGGTGTAAGAGTTGCTATTAATAGAATATTCCCTGGTGTAAGAGTTTCTATTAATAGAACATTCTCTGGGGTAAGAGTTTCTATTCTTAGACCAAAATGTTGCGAGAGTAGTTGGTAAGACCATTGAAAAGATATCAGGTACATTAGACGGTGCATTTGGCATTGATTGTATCGTATTCGTACCGTATCACTCTGCGGCATCGTCTCAAAGTAAGAGAGGCGGGTCTTTGTATACTGATACTAACAGATGTGTGGGTGAGGCTGTTCAGCATGTACACTCCGCGAATTAATCAGCCGCGCAAGACCTAACGCGGAAAACAATGGGCTATATCCATGCATAGTTACTTCAACTTATATTGCCCTACCAAACACGCGTTCTAGCAAACATATGTTAGTATCACATGCTATTGCCAACCAAACCTTGGTTATTGCAGCAAAAAAAAAATGTATATTAACAAGTATACGTTTGTAGGGCACATGCTCGACATGACAGTGTACAAACCGCATCACATGCAAGCAAACCCTAAAACCCAAGGGTCAACGATTACACACATTCCTACGAATTCATTTTAGTTCGAATTGCTTGAACCCTCATGCTTCTCCCACTGAGTTAACTTTAACTTTATAATAAGTATTGAGCTAACTTTAACTTTATACTAAGTATTGAGCTAACTTTAATTTTAAAGTATTAACTTTATAATAAGTATTGAGCTAACTTTAATTTTAAAGTATTAACTTTATAATAAGTATTGAGCTAACTTTAACTTTATATTAAGTATTAAGCCAACTTTACCTTAATAATAAATATTAAGCTAACTTTACCTTTATAATATGTATTAAGCTAACTTTACCTCTATATTAAGTATTTTAAGGTCTCATGTACTACCTGTGCCTACCGATTGGCCTCGGTGTGAACACAAACCCGACACATTGCACTGGTCAGTAGACTTAAGCTGTTTAGTATTATTGTTGTCATGCGCAACCCTATATAATATATTCATATAATAATGGGTTAAAGTACAACCTTATGTAGTATTCCTACATATATAAATTGGTTGAAGGATGACCTAGCTTGTAAAGTACTTTTAAATACGAATAGGTTGGCGTACAAGCTTGTACATCACTTTCGATCACAAATGAGTTCAAGTGCAGGCGTGTGTAGTACTTTCACATACAAATGGGTTGCATGTGCATGATTGACCAACATGTCTGTAACAACTACCACAGAAAATGCCATCTATACTCTTGTAAGTACATCCCTATTTAGCTTCGATGGCTTCTCATTGCTTTAAATACCCAATACAGGTTGCGCTCGCAAAGGAGGCTGGTATAATGTACGCTTCAGTTGCCGCAGCCACTGACTACGATTGCTGGCACGAAAGTGAAGAACAGGTATGTTCCGTGCTGTCGCACACAGTGTGTGTTGTGGGGTACTAGCAGTATATCAATGTGCATGTGGTTGTGTTTGTGCATACGAGAGTTATGTGTGTTGTGGGGTACTTACGGTATATCAATGTGCATGTGGTTGTGTTTGTGCATACGAGAGTATGTGTTTTTGAGTGTATTTGTGTATAGGAGAGTTATAACTTTTGGGTGCGTTTGTTTATGTGCGAGTATGTGCTTTTGAGTGCGTGTGTTTCTATTGTGAGTGTATTTCACACTCCTGTCATGTGTTTATGTCACATCCAGAAACCTATCCCCGTACACTTGTACTCACACGTTAACATATCTCAAATGATCTTATTATGTGTACATACGCATCCTCATATACGCGTGCTCTATAACCACACCACTCACGTACAGGTCAACGTCATGATGGTCCTCAAGACCATGAAGAACAACGCAACGAATCTGCAGAAACTATTTTTAGAACTTGTGCCCCGGATCGGCAAGATGGACTGGACGGATGACATCACTGAAGCGCGTGACACTGTGCAGAATGCGGTTATGCTGCCACGTGCTATTGAGCAGGCTTTCGAAAGCATAGAGTGATGGATGTTTGATGCACTGATCGGAAATAAGGAATAGTAGTAGTAGTTGTTGTAGTAGTATGCCACACATTAGTTTAAAACAGCATAGAAAACTATAAATGGCTGAGAACGACATATTGGAGCGATATACACATTGTTCTGCGATTGCGTTTTAATTATTCGCTTCACGTATAGTTCCGCATGGTCTTATAGAGACCAACGCATGGCACCGGGAAGGGTATCTGTGCGGTTGAGCTAACTAAGGAGTGGTAGTATAGATCTGCCCAGCGAGGCCCTACATCTGTGTGCTTGGCTTCGATTTTCAGTCGCACGCCAGAGCTCTAGTGGTACATCTCCAAGAAATATCTCATGCACAACTACCTAGGCAACTGCGTGGCGAAGTTGTGCACTCGACACTCACTGTAAGAATTTCGCACCCTTGCATAGTATGGGCAAAGATAACATGTTGGTCAGGAAAGTGTTTTAGTCAATTGGATGTCGTCTCTGCCTGCGAGTGGGGGTCTTTTTATGAACGTTTTTTTTTCACGCCTTCTCAAATATATATTGAGAAGACTAGTTTTTGTTGTCTCCATTCATATACTTTTTCCGGGGGAATCTAACATGCACGTGCGAGGCGTACTAGTGTTTCATCGAACATAACAGGCGAAACACCATACATTCGACAAACGCGACAGAACAGAATCCCCAGTATTTGTTTAACATATTAGCTTGTTGATGTCCAAAATAAATTGGGAAATTTCATAAACAAACGCGTGGCAGCAGATACGATTCAACACGTAGTATCAGACCATCTGATGATAGAATAACGTTGATTTCAATATAACTTCTCTACTGCGACAGCTTTGGGAAACACAGTACTTGCTAATGTGCGAATGGCACAATCCATCAGAGCTACAATGCTTAAGGCTTGGTACCCGTGTCACGGCACAACGCACCCTCAATTCCAAATTTGTTCATTTCAACGCCAAAAATAATACTATCAAAGGGGGGGCAAAAAAAAATTGAGAATGGAACTTTCTAGATAGTGTGACGCTTCCATTTAATCTTTCTCGCTACTATAGTGATGACTTCACCACTGAAAGCGTGAGCTTGGAAGCCCCTCCAGACTTTATTGACGGCTGGCTTTTTTGCCTGTCCGTCACAAATTGCTTTATATATAGACCTCCAAGTAAAATCACGGTGTGTAAAAATACGCCTACAAAAAGGCACATTGAAGAATTCTAAACCAACCAATGAAAACTTCGTGTACAGAGGGTTTTAACGCGTTGAAAGAAAGTTAACGGGCCGTAAGATATGAAGCACTGGCTACCTTATTTAGTCATCAAAATTACAGCTATTTAAAAGTTTGGGCGTTTCCTCAATAGCAGTTTCAATGGTTTCAGTCCCTATGTCGGAGACATGTTTTATTCGAGTCCTGAGTAACCACGCCCATCCCATGGTAAGAGCCTCTATTGATACACTTTATAACTCTAATCTGAGAGAATGCGCATCACGAGGTAGAACCGATCGCTACGATCGTAGAGCATGAAGAATACTGAGCAATACAAGGTGACCAAACCAGATATCGGAAACCCTAAAAACCCTAAAACATATCGGGCCTTTTCTCATAGACATACCGATCACTGCGATCACGATGAAGCCAGTGATACAAACAACCCCAAGGGCAAGTATATGATTACGGCAGTGGCACTGTGTTGATGCACCCATCCAACGATAGAGGTTACAACGAGATCAACAGCTGACGACTTGACATTGATATACGCGACATACAGTATCTATACAATAGCTGCAGCAATACAGCGTAGCTAGAGCCACGTATAACACGCAGCATATTGCGAGAACCGGTACGAATGGGAACCGATTGAGAAATCGACGACTTCGCGGAGGTTGAGTGAAATGTTGGTGGTGAACAGAACAATAATGTGCCGGGTGAAGAAATCACCACTGCAGTAACCGAATGCTAAGAAGGAGAAAAACCAGCAGTTATCAACACCGATGTCGGCACGTGCGTTTGTTTTGCCTCAGGTATCATCGGAGTTTACATCATAACTTCCGAAATTGATATAATCGTCAGTGACGATGGCCAGCAACAACAGACACTTAAAAAAGCGTTATTCGGGATACCCGGTTCTTGGCTTTTATATTCTTTGTTGTAGCAGCAGCACATGATTGAAACCGTGGCTTTCTCCCCTTCTGAACTATTGACCCAAGCCGCCAGTTAGTTCAAGTACATTCTAGTGTACATTTCAATTACTTGGAAACTAACACTCAGCAACTGGGCATAGATACCTCATTTTGATATAGGGCTTTGCCAATGTTTGTCGCTTGAAGTGAATAAAACTTTATGAGATAGCGACCATCAACTGTATGCATTGCGTTTGAAATTAAGTATTCCATTATGGAAATTTTTTGTTCTCTTGGAACTAAACGAAGATCCTTACGATGTATTTAATACCACGAGCCCACGACAATTGTTTAGTAAAGGAAACAAAGTGTAATGTACCCAGTACATAATGTAGGTACAATATTTCCTCAAGAACGCAATCTTGCCCGTCCGTAGTAAGAATAAAGATATATTGCTTCATCCATTATTTGGTTGGAGGGTGTGTCTTCGACTACCTCAGCATCTACCTCACTCATAACCACTTTTTGTTAAATAGTACGGTCAGGAAGCGGGTTTAAACCTCTGTGGGTATGTCTGCGGCTTATCTGAGACAGGCCAGAGCACAGTAGACTTGCAAGTGTTCGCAGCCAGAGGGTGCAAAGGTACTTTCGACCGAGAGAAAAAAATATGCTTGGTGACCGACGCTCAAAATGCCGCAGCGACCTCAATAGTGTGGGGACATTGTGAAACCAATACCAATACCCAAGATGAGGGTAGCATCCTATCAGGGGAGGGAACATGGGTCATGCCCATGTATGCTTCAGAGAATCTTCTTTGGCAGGAGGTATCGCGATAGGAGACGTGAGAAAGAACGACGGTACAGCCCCATGGGACAACCTTTGATAAGGGGGGATATACGTACAACAGAGTATAAAGCCACCCGCTATGCTAAGCTGCACCAAAGATTGAGTATTGCTCAAGTGAAAACAAATTATTCGACCACCACACTTCCAGAGGAGAATCACCATCTACTAGCCGCCTGAACAAACGAACGCATCAGCATCGTGCGGGTCGTGCCGTTGATCCGCCATGTGAAAACATTCGGCTGCCAGCTTGTATTGGGCAGCCTCATCGACGTGATCCACGGTATTGCCCAGTTCACTCGGCGGGTGGTTGATTTCGGCAACGTCTTCGCCAAATGCATTTCATATTCAAATGAATGGCATTCACTGAGTGCTTCCCGTTACCACTGTGCTTATCCTGGTCAGGTGTATGGCGGGGTTATGTTTCGACAGACCGCGCGCTGTCGTAGTATGCGGCTACCGCACGATGAGTTGCTGAAGCCGTCCAGCTTTCATTGAGTCGGGATTGCCTCGTATTCAGTGTGGACCTCGTAAGGCGGCTCCATTCACCTGATCACCCTCTACTAAGCTCCTTGCCAATGACTTGTGACCAAAATACAGCCAATTTCGATACAATCCTAAGCGTCCAATTGGCTCAGCAACCCCTGTGCGCTGAGAGATTGAAGTATTGAACATGTCAAAAGCCACCCAAAATTCTGAGTGCCAAACAAAGAGAGTATCCTTTTTTAGCAGCTTCACTATCGGATTGTGAATGGTGGCAAAACCGCGGACGTTTTACACTTCGGTTTAAATACAATAATACCGCGACTTATTGAACTAGCTCTGTGCTAGCAGAATGAGATGTATTTTTTAAGGCCTCGAGGCTTTCATCGGTCACTGACTCGCCCGTGAAGCAAGTCCTCTTGCCCACGAAAGTGAGCATCCGACGGAAATAAGCTATCTGGTACCTTTTATTAGGCATAGTTGGATTTAGCAGGATCGCCGGAAGAGCGTCACAACGGTCCTCAGTTGTATA
>NW_014039428.1:0-21989 GCF_001186125.1 Sphaeroforma arctica JP610 | reverse complement strand
GGGGGGGGGGGGGGGGGGTTGCATGTTCCGACTGTGGCCCTTGGCTAACTTGCGGAGCGCGGGATCGACAGTTGCCTGTGTCTCATGCGAGCAGTTCTGTTCCATTTGTAGCTGTGAAGTCCACATCTTTAAACGTTCAGAGTTGTCGCGGATGTAGTCCAATGTTGACTTCTCCGCCTTGAAGTAAGTTAATACTTTATGGAACCATGTAAGGCTCCAACTCTCATCTAACCCTGCGATTTGCGCGTTGTTGAACGCCTCAAGGAGAGCCCCTCTCGTATCCCGTTCCATGATATTGTGTGGGTGGTATCTGTTCGACGGCCAATAGGGCCATGTACGTGGTGATGGTACGGGACGCTTTTCCACTGGTCAAGACTCTAGCGTAGCTAGAAGCGTTTCGATCGCACCCCTAAGAGCTTCAGCTCGAGCCGTATTATTATCCTCGACTGCCTGGCATAGTTTGTCGCTCAAGTGTAGTATCCGTGCATGTAGTACTTGTCGGCTTTTCTCAATACTAGCCGGTGTGGGCGGAGGCACCGGCGTAACCTTCTCTTGCCGCTTAGGTGTCTGTACATACTCACTGGCTGCCTCCTTCTCGAACGACTGTCGTTGCTGTTGTTGGCGAAAGTTCGTACTTAGCCGATCCTGCCTGTTCTTCAACGCCTCACCCCCGTGGGGGTTCTGCCTGGCTAATACCTGTTCACGTGCGAACTCCTGAAAAGATGGTGTGTTCTCAACAGAAGACAGAGTCTCCTCCCCCTCGGTTGAACTGTCCTCTGACCCAGGTGATTCGCACCCGAGTCCATGGTGTGGTCGCGTACGACCTTGGATACGGAATGTAGGGATGTCTTCGCTTCCTAGCGACGTCTGTACCCGCTCGTGTGTGCCAGTAGCTATCTCAGTGGCAGCCAACCCTGTTGTAGGTCGCTCGGCATTTGTGCGCCGCAACCTCTGTTCATACTTCTCTAAGAGTGACTGCTGCTGCGCCACTAGCTCAGTAAGGGTCTGAGCTGACGATTGGTCCCGTACCGTGTCCTTGTTGTTGGTGCGACGCCGGTAGCGTCTACGTTTGTTAGGTGGAAGGCGTGGTTGGACATTGCTGGAGGATAAGGCCCCTGAAGTACCCGAAGACGAACGAGAGGACAAACCATTACTGGCTACATGTTCACCAGTAGTGGTCTGACTCCGGTCCGCACGCGGGTCGGGCACTCCCTTGGTCTCAGCCTCGAAGACGATGTCTTCTTCGGGCTGGGCAGGTTCATCTTCGTGTGCCGTTGGTGACTGTTTGTCGTCAGCGGAAACAGGGTGTAGAACCTTTAGCCGTGCCTGTTGTTGCCCCTCCAGAGCCTGTCCTGGGTGTGGATCAGAGCGGTCCGGATGGGATTGACGACGCTTAGTCCCACGTCGGTCGATATCATCTTCCTTGCGAAGCTCAGGTTTCAAGTGTTGTTGTCTACGACTTTGGCGGGGATTGGACATGGTCTGGGAGTTATGTGTCAACGGAGAACTGGAAATGTATGCGAAAGAACTAGTAGATAATTGAATATAAATACCCATTTCCTAACCAGAGTCCATCCTTCAAACACATGACGTCTCGACGTTGATCCTCGAGGAACTCGTGGGCTCACTCGTGATTACTTTATTACACTCACCGACCCTGGAAGTATAGATAATCGAAACTCATCTAACACTCACTGATGTCTTACTCTCCTTCGAACAATTATCTTGTTGATGTGTGCCCCGCTGGTCGGAGCATCCTCCCAGCCTGCCCCTCGGTTGCTCCTGCTCCGACCTGATGTCAGCCTAGCCTCGGAACCTCATCGTATAATCCATCTATCGCTCCTGATTGCTTTTCTTGTCATGTGCTGTTACGGTTGTGAAATTATATTCCTCAACCTAAGACCTATGTGTTAAATATTTCACTCCTCCTCTGTTACCGCAAACCACATTTTTTGTGCATGCTCCTGAGCCGTTCCCAGTACCTAATGTAGTTAGAAGCTCCAGTGATTTGTGTATATATGTTTGTCAATTTCACAATTTTAACCTTGTGCTACCGACATTGTTTGTAGTATGTACGTTTCCACCTAGTATATGCCTAACATAAGCTAAGCATACAGATGCGTACCACCGCGTCTGTACTCTTGCTGCGACAACTTCTTCCGTCGACGACCCGAACTAAATCGCCTTATTCGCCCTCTAGTTGTAGTTGACAGCTCGTAGCTAGTTGTCGCTTCTCAACTTCGGTAGTGTCACCTGATTATGGTTAGACTTAAGTAGATTATGTCAATAAACGCTGCCGACTATTCATCCATAAGTTATAAGCCCAATAAATAACTCTGTCAGGGTCCTAACTTCTAGTTCCTTGTGTATTGTTTGTTGTGCGCGTGTATGTACATTGTCTAAGTCATATAACCTTCAGTATCGACTATCTGTGTACGTTGTTTTGTCCTTTGACGTGTGTACTATGTCTTCTGGTTTACCCTGTATAGCAACTAACCACTAATTCTTCAAACTTAATGTCTAATTCCTTTGTAAAGTTTGTAAAATCATGTAGTGTATCGCGACTGCTTGTATCGTAGTGCTAGACGAATCGGCTCTCACCATGTGTACGCTCCATTTCGACTACTGTATATTCTATCTAACTTCTTCCTTTCCGCTAAAAACTCTTAATTTATCGTTTACACTCATTATTCCTCTTCACACACTATTTGCACTTGTCTCATACAACCACAACTATTCTACCTATACTCACGCGTGACTACTTATCTGTGGATTTTGTTGATTCTCTGATTTCGTTGTCTGTTCATTCTGGGACCTTCCTTGTTGCTCCTGGGCTGATGTAGTGTTTGATTGTAATGGTTCCTTCTCGGTTTCACTCGACTCCCTCGGTCTTGTCGTCCACACATTGGTAGTTCGACGCCCAGTTAATCTAAATCGTTCAATATTGTAAGCAATTTCGCGTCTGCTGATTCTAAATCTAATCTCCTCGATTTCACCAACCGCAGATGGTTCTTTACGGCTCTGCCTGTAGTTCTCCTGTCTCGAGTCGTCTTCTACCTCACTACTGCTAATCGACAGTAAAGGTGGCATCGTATCACTAGCCTCACTACTGGAGAACCCACTATCTCCTTCTTCGTCCGGTAAATTTCGGAAGATCTCGTCAATTCGATGTGACATTTTTCGTGCTTATTATTCTTAAGTTGTCCTTAGAATAATAATATAAATATCCTAGCCATCGGCTATTACTTATTCCGTAGCTTTCCTTATAATTACTAATAAACTAACAACTTCCTAAAGTAAGCTAAAAATGTAGTAAGTAAACGCTGGATAACTGTATCTCAACGTTCTCCCTCCGTAGCGAGGGAGACGTTGTTCATTTATTAGTAATTGTAAAATTAGTGACTCTAAAAATGAGTCATAAGTCATGTGCTGTAATAGTCAGCAAAAACCAAGTTTATCAGATTATTCTGAAGAACTGAAAAAAAACTATAAGAACTAAAATAAGCAACTAAATCCTAAGTACTTGTATTCTGACCACACCAAGCGATCAACGATTGTGGTGATGACAAACTCATTCAAATCAGTCTATACATTAGTGAACTAGAGCTCATGCGTTCACGCTTGGGCGATCAGATAAACGAACCCTCTCTTAAGAAATTACTCAAGTCTTCTGAATTTCCTAAGATACCTAAGGATAGTTTCTTCAGAATGGAAAATTGCGAAGATATCAAAGAGTTCACTACACAATGTAGTGGTCTATTCTTAGCTACGTCAATGCCACTGTGCCAGTACCCAGCACTAATGAGAAGCCTATTGGATTCCACTGATGCAACGGAGAAAACCATATCAGTACTCAATGATCCTGAGCAGTTCAAATTCTATCTACCTTCTTCCTTTCCGCTAAAAACTCTTAATTTATCGTTTTTAGCACAAGACAATGGTGATGTTAGAGGAGCGTTACCGCAACTCAGACAAGAAGCCCATACACTTCCAAATCCTTAACGTACAAATGTACCTAGCACTTAAGTACTATGGACTGCACTCGGTGGTGGACATCATAATCAAAGAAGATAAGCAACCGGATGGAAGTGAAGGACACTTGTCTGACATTGAACACACCAAGTTTAATACTATGACTGAGACACACATAAGAACGGCGGCTGTGACACAAGAAGAGCGTATGTTGAGGTATCAGGCGCGAGCAGCAAACAGGCACAATAACGCACAGACGAACACACGGGTGGAGGATAACTTTACTATCGCTAACAAACGGCACAAGCCAGACAATGGTGCACACAACCAGAACAAGCAAAGGGGGCAGACACAGAAAAGAAAAGGAGCACGTGAAGAGCGTGCATGCCCCTATTGCCAGGCAATGCCATCCCCACATCGGTACAGCGAATGTCCCGAGAAGAACGCAAATCAAGCCAAGCAGGCTGAGCAGCGAGCCAAGAAAGATGTGCAGATAGCAAGACTGTCCATTACATCTGGCAAGGCGGAAGACATCACAGAAGGTGATGAGCACAGAAAACACTGGTGGGCGGAAGCAAACATGATTGACCTGGCAGATAGACTCAATGTATTTACAGATGAAGAACAACCTTTATATTTACTTCCCGCACCACGAGACCAACGTTTACACATTGACATACAAATCAATGGCAATACATACAATGCACTAGTAGGCTCGGGTGCACAACGCTCATGCATGGACAAAAGTGTAGTATCAGAACTATATCTTTCTGTTAGAGCGCAACCGGGGTATATACAACTAGCACAAACAGATACAAGAATACACCGCACTGGATCAACAGAAGTGTGTGACGTTAATTATGGAGGTAGGAAGACCTCTCAGTGTTTTGAAGTATTGGACTTACCAGGCAAAAAGACACCAATACTTCTAGGTATGGACATTCTACCATACATAGGTACATACATAGCAGGGTTAATGAATCCACTTATACCAACAGTTGCAAAATGGGAATCGCTCCTCACACCACATGAAGAGGACCAAGAGCATAAACAAGAACGTTTCAGAGAGTCACTTACAGACCTCCTGGATACCAATGCGAATATACCTCCTGATGTTCATTGCAACCTACCAGGCTCCACAGTCACAGTACCTGCAAATGAAATCAACGTCAGACAAATGAGGCACGCTAAAGTCAACTTTGTTCCGCACAAATACATTCCGCAAACGTATGAGAATGTGCAACGATGGCTTAAAGATGGCCACATATACAAACGCGACACACCCACAACGGTGAACCTACCGTTGTTATCAACAGGTGAACATGACCAAACGTGTCTCCTCAAGAAAGTAAGGACATGTCTAGACCTATGTGAGATCAATTATCAATATGAACAAGACAAGTTCGTGTTACCGAAAATAAAGGAAGTGTTACACAACCTACAAGGGGCACAGTTCTTTTCAAAGCTATAGCTTACAGGAGAATTTAACCACTTCCTAGTGGACGCAGCAAGCCAACACTTCTTCACATTCTCGTGGAGAGGAGCGCAATACTCATTCCAGTCCGCGCCGTTTGGACTACACTCACTCACAGCACATTCCAAAGAGTCACGGCGAATCTGCTAATAGATATCGAAGGAGTGCAAGTGTATGTAGATGACATAGTCATTGCGAGCCTTACAGAAGAAGAACACCGCAAGACAGTTCGTGAAGTAATCAAGCGACAGAATAGCGCAAACTTCCGACTCAATCACAACAATTGTGCCTTTGCGGTCAAAGTGGTCAACATTCTTGGGGTGAAAGCCACCACACATGGACTCAAAGCAGACCCTGAGAGAAAGAAAAGAATGATAGATTGGCCACTACCCAGAACAAAAAAGAGATCTGCACAAAGCAGTGGGACTGGCAAATTACATGCGAGACCACGACCCCAACTTTGCTCGCACAACATAATACTTTCGGAACTTAATGAAAGGAAAAATGAACCAGGAATACCCATGTTATGGACTCCGGAACTGATAAAGAAGTGGGAAGAACTCAAAGAAGCTATCGCCTGTTTAGCAACGCTAGCATACCCTGTCGATGCGGTACCGGTTCAAATTATGAACGATGCTAGTGACTATGGCATAGGAGGGTGTTTATTTCAAGTTATCGATGGAGTTAGAAGAGACATTCTCTACTTCTCAAAAGTCTTGAACCCAGCACAACAATGCTATGGCACAAACACCAAAGAGCTACTAGCACTGGTATACAGCCTGGAACATTTATCCGAATACATTAAAGGGGGGGACATAACACTGTGAACAGATCACGAAGCACTCACGCAAATGAACAGTCAACAGACGTTATCCCCAATGCTAGCCAAATAGATAGCGAAAACGTTCCACCACCATTTCTCCATCATACATGTCCCAGGCAAGGACAACCAGTTGGCAGATATGTTGTCGCGTCTCCATGAAAGTACTTTTAGTACTAAAAAGTCAGAAGTATTACAAAAAGCGAATGAGGCAACACATAATAGCCAAGAGTACACCACCTTGGAAACAAACATGC
Organism: Sphaeroforma arctica JP610; assembly: GCF_001186125.1. Lineage (NCBI taxonomy): Eukaryota > Ichthyosporea > Ichthyophonida > Sphaeroforma > Sphaeroforma arctica. The sequence goes on along the minus strand of NW_014039428.1, from coordinate 15,466 downwards.
CCATAACCATATCGGCTATAGATTGGATGTTACATTCCAGATTCTATCAAGAAACGGAACGAAGGTTTAGAAAGCTCACACTAGATATGTTTGCATCGGCACATAATGCACACACAGATAAATACTACACCAAAGAACAGAATGCGCTACAACAAAAGCGGGCGCAGGAAGTGAATGCAAGAGCGAATCCACCATGGGAACTCATACCTGGTGTCATTGACAAAGTCATCGAAGAGGCAACCAGCATCACGATATATGTATCATATTACCCCAATGCCTCGTGGTTTCCAAAGTTCTTGTCTTTACAAACAATACGTTCCTCAAAGAGGGCAAGAAGGCTTGCGGCAAGACCCCATGGGGTGTCACATTAGTCGCAAAGATAGGAGCTAAGTCTCCATACTTCGATTCAACGCGGGAACAACCTGCTATACACGTTGCAGCGTCAGAACCAGTTTACTCTGGAGACGCACCACAGGCAACAGAATATGAGACACGTGTCAACGTCATCGAGCAATACCACAACTTGGGACATTACACTCCTGAGGAAACAGTACACAAACATATGGACATGATTGGACTGATATCCAACAATATGTACACAAGTTTATTGACGGATGTATACCATGTCTCAAAAATAAAATACACAAAAAGGGATTTCACCTTTTACAATCAATTACAGCCTCATATCCAAGCGACAGAGTCCAAGTGGGCATCATAGGGCCACTATTGGATTCCAATAGAGGACACACATACGTGTTCGTATATCTTGACGTAAATTCATCGTACGTCATTTTGCGTCCAATGATGGACAAATCAGCGGCTACCATAGCGCGTACACTGGTACCAGTTACGTGTGAACATGGATTTCCACAAATCATACAAACTGTCCAAGGCACTGAATATGTTAACAACTTACTCTCAAAAGTAGTTGAACAAGCGCCAATGCAACACCTAGTCTCTCGACCGTATCAACCTAAAGTCTTAGGCGCGAACGAACGATCACATAGAGACCTCATGCCACTGTTACGGAAATTCATTGAACAGAATCCAGGTAACTGGTGTTCATGTCTTCCATTCGTACAGATGGGCCACAATCTGCGTACATCCAGAAGACACAAGTCTCCGCGCTTTAATGTGTACTTTGGTCGCAGACAAAATCAACTCACGGACTACAATGATCCAGTGACCGCACCCAGTACAACAGTATCTTGAGAAGAACGACTGCAAAATCTAGAAGTAGCCATTAGGCTACAACTAGAGAGCAATGTTGCACAGTATCAAGAGATGATTCGAGCAGCATACGATCGAAAATACCAACAGAAGTATATAAACTTCCAGGAAGGGGACCTTGTCATGGTCCGCTATCAAGGTGAAATGAACAAGTTAACAGCACCAAATGGCGGACCATACAAAACAGTATGCAGGGAGGGCAACGGGTATTTTGTCTGTTACCTTGATGGGACTAAAGTCCCCGAATATTTTGACTCAATCAGTGATGAGCTACTTGGACTCGTAAAATGAGCCAGTGCTCCAGAAGCATTTACTTCCAACAATCACGTACAAGCAAACGAAGAGACTCAGTTCTCATCTATAGTCGACGACAGGCCATCCATCCGAGGTGATGGATCCCAGGAGTACCTACTGCAATGGACAGATGGTGAGCGTACCTGGACGCATGAATCAGACATCGCAGATGCTGATGTCATTACAACATACCGTCAACGCCGGAGACGTAAAAGAAGGCAGTCCAGGCCAAAGAAGCCAGCGACAACAAGCAATGATGAAAGATCAGCGAGCCACAGACAGCGCACGAGGCGGGGGACCTAGGCAAGTCTCACTGATACCACAGGACACTCCCACTTTTCTCACCTAGAAGCATGTTTCCCCCACACACCAGAGGGACAAGGTCCAGAGACTCGGTTGTAGAGCCACCGTTGATGACTCCGATGAGCGGGGTAGAGGACTCCTGCTATAGTATAAATTTAATTAATTGGTAATATGTAATAGATAATGGTGGCAGGTTTTTCATCTTAAGCCCCCTAAGGGACAAGTTTTTCCCTGTATACAAACACCAACCTCTAGATAATCGAGTACTGTAAGATGTCACTTTCTACTCCTACGCAGGCTAAGAAGCATAAAGTTGGGGGGTTGTAGTATCTAGGGACCAGATTATCAAAAAGCCAATCCAAATCCCAAAACCCAGAATCATCAAATACTGAGTTTTGGAATTAGGATTGGAATATTTCTGATATTGGAGTCATCAGAAATATTAGCGGTAGAACCGGTAGATATACCGGGACTCCCGCATGTGTGAGAAACACTCAATTAAATCCTGAGTCTAGTGAAAACACAAATAAAGACTCAGTTCGGTTCTCTCAGACTAGGGACTTTTCCTAGCTGAGATAACCATACTTGAGAAGAGGTCTAATGTATCCTATTGTCTTGTATCTTTCAGTTACTCTCCATACTCTACAGAGGGATAATAAAATCCGAACTAACGTATAACTCAAATAGCAAACAATTGATGGTGTACAATAAGTATCACGACAATAAACAAACGTATTAAGGGTTATACACATCACGAGAACACTTATAAGCACAAGCCGCCACACACGGCATTGAAAGAAAATATAGTGAAGAAGTGCAAGTCTAACAATAACACCAACACACACAAGAGTAAACACAAGGATTGCACACACGAACATTCCATAAAAGCATCTATATCTCACCATTTGCGACAACAAAAACAAGAGGAACTCAAGGGTGGCACACATGAACATTCCATTGGCATAGAAGCATCTATACACCACTATTGACGACAAAAAGACGTTCACACAAACCATTACGAACAAGTATGAACACGTAAAAGATAATAACCAAGTAGGTATGATTGGAAGCACGTGAAAGATAACAATCAAGTACAGATGCTTAGCAGCACAAGAACACAGGACAATCAGTCAATCCAGGTTGTATGCACATAAGTATAGCATACACACACATCGAACTAGAACACAAGTGAGTAAACCAGTCTGAGTTAAGACACATTGTAAAATATCACATGAGAAGTATAACATAATACACAAGTGAGGCCTAAGAGACCGAACATCTCAGGGGTCGTTAGCAGGACCGAACATCTCCAGTGACACTACAATCACGAGAGTTCGGTACAAGACCGAATATCTCACAGGTGACGTCAATAAGACCGAACATACACAGGTGACGTCAATGTGACCGAACATCCACAGATGACGTCAAAAAGACCGGACTTCTTCGGTGGCGTCACTAGGACCGAACATCTACTTAAAATCACGAGAAAATATTGTCACACATGACGAAATAAGTTCAAGGAAGTTTACACGTGACGAAATAAGTTCAGGTAAGTCCACACGTGACGAAATAAGCTGAACCAACAGACACCAAATAACCCCTCCCAATTACAGAAAGGAACGCAACAAGCTACTGCAACACTCAGGAAGGTAAACATATCACACGGAAGTGCAGCAAAGCGAGACCACAATAAAAGTAAGTGAGATGAATTCAATTATTTTTATTTTTATACAAATTACTAGCAAAGACAGGTGGGGTGAAGCGCACATTCGCACAGAATATAACAAGAGTCTTTACCAATTACTCGCAATACCCACACACCAGCACAGACATCTCAAGATGCCAACGGCAACCAGAGCAGACGTGTGTGGTGGTGAAGAAGGTGGTGTTGGCACGGATGGAGCAGGTGACAGCCCAGCAGGGGAGAAAGCCCAGACATTTGCCCAAGCCAGCCAACACCGGGGGTAGTACCCATACAAGCTTCAGGAATGCGTTTAGAAATAAACAAGAGCATCTGTCAAGGCAACCACGTCCTGGTTAGTAGGTTTGTATCCTAATTGGAACAGACAGCACCGGTGGCTATCGCAAGTCTACACAAGATGAGAATAGGCATTCACGACCAACAGCCAGAACGACGCATGCCAGTTGTAGATGCAGAGCTCAGAAGATACGACTTAGCTATCAACGAGTGTGGTGACGATGAAGAAGATTAACTTATTCAAATCGTCAGTACATTGGTATCAATGAACCTGCACTATCGAAACTACTAAAGAACTCAGAATTTCCGAAGTTACCAAGAGACAGTTACTTCAAAATAGAAAATTGTGAAGGCATCATAGAGTTCACTACGCAATACAGATACCTATTCTTAGCCAAATCTATGACACCATTATGTCAGTACACAGCAATAGTGAGATACCTATTAGGCTTCACTGATACAACGGAGAAGACCTAAGCAGTGCTCAATGAGCTACGCTACTCGGAAACACAGATGACCAAGCACTACAAAGATCCTGAACAACTCAATAGAATCATTATTGATAAACTCAGACAATCCGGTAGACTATTTGTTAGAGAGGTTTTCAACGACATGCAGAATGTGACACTGAACGTAGAGTTAGAGAAGCGTTACCGTAACTCGGACAAAGAACCTATACACACGCAAATTCTCAAGATCATAAGATACCAAGCACTTACGTACTATGGACAATATGAGAAAGTAGACGCCATCATCAAAGCAGACAAACAGCCTGATGGAAATGAAGGTCACTTATCCGATATGAAACACACTGTGTTTCACTCTCGTACGGAAGCAACCGTAAGAGCAGTAGCTAAAGTACAGCCAGTCTCAGCACAAACCAGACAATGGCGCACCGAACCAAACCAACCAAACCAATAGGGAAAACACCCACTTGCGACAAGAAACACTATAGACAAAAGGGCCACCCAACGGCATATTGTGTGCCGGATGAGATATTGCCCACCTGAACCACCGGTTCGCATCAGCCTGCGACAGACCATTGTGTCCCTGGCCCACTGGCCCGGACCGCATGTACAGCGACCTCCTGCGGCTCTTGGTTATTTCGAACTCCTGTGAGCAATCGTGTGATATCCAAACGCTCAACCTGATCCATGCCTTGCAATGAAGCACCCAAAAGTCCCTCATCAGCAGCCGACACCGCTAGCTTTCTCAATGTCCTGGTTTAACCTATAGATGAAAGTTTTTATACAAATTTGAGCAGCTTCGCTCAACACTGTATATTTCTTGCGAATATTCTAAGTATTATCCTTCTTGAGTGACACTTCGAGCGTAATCAAATCGAACATACACGCCTTACGAAACAAATAACATGACGGGCCATACGTGTGCATAACAAATCGTTTAATATCCGTAACCGCAGATGTTGTAGGCAAACTAGTATGTACATCTAATTGAAGCTCAGGCGTAAGATAGGACAACAACAAACCTGGGCATGATATCCAGACACCAACGATATCACCTAATCCTTGTGCGGTGCCCTCTTCCGGTACGCAGGGCTGTTCTTAATCTTGTTCCACATTTCATGCCATAGGAATGCTAGGTCGAACTGCTGTCCCTTGTATTGCCAAGGAGGCCCATAAGGATCTACCTTCTTATCCGCCTGAACTACTTACAATCAACAATCGAGATCTAAATAAGTACAACCAGCACTAGCAATCGAAAACTGAAACTAAAATATTTTATGGTAAATACTATGGTAAGTACTGGGTACGTAGTTAACCGATATCTAGGTCTACGTCCTCTCGCTTGATTGTAGTAGTGGCTAGCTTTCATAACTTGGGTAATAAGGCGACTGTCTCGAGATACGCAGTTCCCAGAGACCTAGTTATCGAAAGACAACCTCACATCCTATGTCTCTCACTAATATATCCTCCTCATCCACTACTCCACTATAACTATCCAACCCACACAGCCCGTGCGAGTGGTTGTGTCTAAACCTTCCCTGTCTGGTCCTGTTCCTTCGGGACAGGGCCAAACGTCCATCATCCATCTACACACCGGATGGACATTCCTAGTTTTCTATTGTCCATCCTCACACCGGATGGACATTCGACTAAAAGATCATTGTTCATCCTCACACCGGATGGACATCCGACTAAGGTCCTACCACACAACACATTCTTTTTAAATTTTTATAGTACATACTTATGTGTTGTTTTTGTTGTTGCTTGGCCATGGGTCATGGGACAATAGTCCGATCATTGATCAGGCATATTATTTTATATCTTCTCTGAGAGGGTCATGTTTTTTTGTTGCGCGTTTGCCAGTTTGGCCCTAAAATCTATATCTTTCCAACGGTCTTCTCTAGGACTCTACTCTCTACTCTCTAGTAGAGTGAGTGTTATAGAGAGCTAGAGTCTAGTAGAGAGAGCAGTCAGAGTATCACAATACTGTCACAGACTCACAGTGTCGGAGCGCAAGAGTCAACTCATGTAGTGAATCCTCAATCCTGCCACACAAAGTCACAAACACGGTAGAGTAGACTCAGTAGACTGAGTAGATGTTAACCTAAGTCACGACGTTTAGCCTCATATATATAAAAGTTGACTTTATAACGTTTAACGGATTATTCCTCAGCGTTGCAACGTATTTTGGTATAATTGACCTGTATATTGTGACTTGAATAGTGCACCTATTCTATAGATTTTGGTCCCAAAATTTAATGTCAGGACAAAAATCCTATAATTTGGCCCCGCTAATATAAACGGGACAATGAATTGAAAGTATACGTGTGATTTTCAACGTTTAACGAATTATTCACTTGAGTTGCAACTTATAACGATATGAGGTTCACCGTTTAAATCAAATAAGAGAAATAGACTTCAGGAGTCCAGGGATAGAGGTATTAAGATTAATAGATACACGGCAACATGGAAAGCTATGCGCGGAATAGTGAATACGCGGGATGCATATCGCGTACGAAATACATAGTGATCTAGAGTGGATAGATGCTAATAGAACGTCAAGTATTTAATTGGTCCTCAACGTTTCTGCCTACTAAGGCATTCTACAAAATGAGCACAAGGTACGTATGTAACCAAGCACTCTGCTCAAGCGATACAATAGTGATCTCAGCCGATCAAGAATTCTGTTGTTTACTTTCTTTAAAAAAATATCTAAGTGCTCTGGAAATTTATTTACAGGTATAGCCGTTTTCCGCAGAGCGACGAAACAGGCCCTAAATTAGGTTTCGTAATAGCAATGATTGCCGTTTATCATCACACAGAAGTGGGGGCCTTTCTTTTCTTGTTCGACGACTGACGTGAAATGAGACAGAGACATTGAATGATATATGGTGAGCTCATAAATCGAGGTCCGACAAATTAAGTAAAATTCAAAAATCGCACATGAATTGAAGATACAAGCTGGATGAGAGTATGCAAAGCGTATACAAGGCAATTCAACAAAGAGATTTCGTGATCGTGACATTGCAATACAGTGGACAGTATGCTATCTCAGCGGGCTTGCGAATTTGTGCTAACAGTTTATACCTCCTGCGGTAAACACACGCGCAGAGAACAGAGAACAGGGATCCTTGAAATAAAACAGAAATTTTGTCGTCCACAATGCATCCAGAAACCTGACGTGTAACTCACGATTGGCTAAAAACAACTCTTTACGCAAACCTGGACATAGTATACTATTTCACTGCAAAACATCTTCATGGACACCCTCTCTCAATTGATCCTAAATCACGCAACACACCTTTTTGCTATGTTTTGACGGTGCAGGTGTCACCTGTGCACTCGTCGTGGTAGTAATTTCACTATTCGGCGTGAACGAAGGTGCGACTTTCTTCTTTTTGCTCGACTTTCTCGAATTCTTACTTGAAGCCTTCTTAGGACTCTTCGGGCTTGTAATTTTTGCATTTTCCTCACCGGCAGTCACCCCGCTCTCCACTATCCCATTAGTCTGAACAAGTGCGTCTGTATTGCGTGATTTTTCACTGGACTTAGCACTCTTTTTCGACTTCTTGGAGCTCTTTTTCTTGGACGAACCCGAAGTAATATTTGCATCTCCATTTGCTGCCTTAGTTTCTTGTGCTGGGACTGATGTAGGATTAATCAAATTCGTAGCAAATACAGCTTCCAAATATGAGTACTCATCCGCCATATCCCCGTTGGAGATATCAGCGCTCCCACTCTCCATAGTGGCCATGTTGGTATTTTTGCTTGCTGTCATATCGATGTCAATGTCCATCATATCCGCATCTTCGCTGACGAGTTTCTCGTCTGCTTCTTTACTCGACGTCCTGATGATGATCGTACGAACCGAAATACAAATGTCAGTTCGACACCACATGCATCAAATACACTGGCAGCAAGATAAATACAGTTCATTACAGATCAACTCTGTTCGCAGATAGCATGTTTGCATTTACTGATAGCATGTATACGACAATAGAAAAATTGTAGATTTGTAAAAGAAAAGAATCCCATGTAACGCGCTGTTCAGTTCCGTTGTATCCACACTGCTATCGATACGACATATAAACCATCGTTCCAGGCACATCTCAATAGGTATGTCGAGCATGATGTGGCCCTTTCTGCAAGTACACTTCACATCCAAATAAAATTTTCTCGCGCCCAAAACATTGAAAACGCGCGCAGGCACAGAGTACTAACGATTAGAGAAGTGGATAGTGCAGAATGCATGAAACGTCTAACCCGGCATTCAAGTCACATGAGCAAGACGCCGCTACTATAATATTACACATTGCTCGCACACCTCTTAAGAAATAAAAAAATACTATCACACTAACCTCGAATTATCAAGCAGCAGCGTCATGAACGACTCATACAACGCGGTACATGGTGGCACCAGATGGCTGGGAGCCGTGAAGACCACCTCGGATGGCTTCAAGCCTGTATCCGTACTTCCATTGCTCTCTCGTACTCCCGATGCAGCTACGTACGCATTCGCACTCACACCCGGCTTCGCCGCCGCAAACACATCCGAATTGTCTATATGTGCTTCCTTGGCTATCTGTGACTTGCTCTTGCTATGTTTCACAGTATCACCCCCCACCATGCGTATGATGCCGCACGTGGTTGCTACAGCAAGAGCGGGAGGCGTAGTATGTGCCAACCCCAGGCTAGCATTTGCACTCTTAACAAACTTAGCTGTCTCGGATGAGTTTCTAGAGGCGCTGGTCGAGGTGTTCGCACGGTTACCGGTAAGATAGGCCAGTCCCTCGACACTCTCTCGCTTGGGAACGGGAGAGATACGTAACGGCACAGGTGATTCCGCGGAGAATTCAACAACCACCTCCGGATACCGGCCCTCAAAGCCTGGCAAGCGCGCGACAATGGCAAAATACCCCTCGGTGTGACCAGAGCTATTGGTGGAGAACCTATGAGCAAAAAGCAATTATGTGCTGTGTGAGAGGTGCCGGACCAAGGTATGCGCTGTTCCTGTAGAGTCATCGAGAGATAATGAGATGAACAATTGTACTGTTTTTATTCTACAAGCAAAGGTTTGACTGGGCACGATATGTGAGGATGGCACACGATATGTGAGGATACCAACATAACCTTGTGTGACCAGTGCTATCGCTAACAATCCATGAGTGAGGATAAGATTCAGGATTTTGCAGTGACTTGAGTTGTAGGATCAAATCGACTACAAATATGAATGAAGGCGTGCTGTTTTCTACAACAGGATGCATCAATCTGTCACAGGAGAAATGAAGATGTATTCCACTACATGAAATTTGAATTATATCGTACAATGACTAAGCATTGGTTACCAAGCACGCAGAGTGTGTTCTGAACTTCAGTCGTAAAGCTCAACATGACCACGCCAGTTGTCTTGACATACCTGGGCACTGTGGTGAGCAGGGTGACCTTCACCTTGTACGACCAGTACACGGTACAAGTGAGCAAGTTCCACACGAACAGGTAGTCGGGTGTGGCAGCTATCAGCAACGGCAAGCTTTTGGACGGTATAGTGGCAAACGACACACTCGTGATAGGCTGAGAAGGTCCGGCTGTGTGCATAAGTGACCGCATCAGGGTGTTCGTCTCGGGAGCCCATAGTGTGATCACATGGTCAAATCCAACCGCTAACAGAGAGCCATCATTGGAGAAGGCGCAGCAGTATGGTGTCATACCTCGGTACGAGGCTGTGCTACTCTTAGACCACTGTATCTGCTCTTCTGTGCCATTCGCACCAGCCGCCTTGCTGCCTGCCTTTGCGGCCTGCGCGTCTGTCTTGGGCGTGGTAGCCAGCACACGCACACGGTTCATAACCCACAGCTTGATTGTACCGTCCAAGGAGGTTGTGCACGCCACATTGTGTGCTGGGTCGACACCCACACTCAACACTTCATCTGAGTGCGCGGTGTCTGTGAAGGTGTTGAGCGTGAACGAATGTGCGGAATCGTCCCAGTCCCAAAACTTGAGTCGTGGTTCGTTGATCTTACCCTCAACTGTGATCTGTGATAAAAAGAACATAAAAAGTTGCCAGGGCGGTCAATAGATATACTATGAAAATCTGCCCCGGAGCCAAATGCCTCGGGTAGTAGGAGACGTAATCTTATACAAGAATTACCAATCCATGTGAAGTACACTATGTCAATCACAACAGTAGAGACCTATAAACCAAGCTTTACAAACAGATTGAATTTATCTCAGCACTACAAATCTCAAAACATACCAAGCCCTCTCCCTTGAAAGTATAGGCAACATGCCGAACATCCGTAAGCGGTTGGTCAATCTGCGCCGACTGCGTTCCAGACACGTACATGTGCTGTACCACGCCCATAGTACTCACAGGCTTGTCGGACAAGACATCGTAGAACTGCACACTCCCAGGCAAGCGATTGAACGCCACAGTGCTATTATCCTTGGGGTTTACTGACAGAGAGAGTGGTATGCACGCACGCACTTTACTGGAGATACCCGTCGTGCTCGATGAGGAGATGGTGTCCTTGTTGTTCTTGTTTGTCAGGCCGTAGTTGTGGTGTCTGTGTGGATCGAATCGATGTGTTCTTGAATGGGTAGTAGTTGATAACTACATGACAACTGATTTTCTTCGACAAGGGTACATATGCCACCACAAAGTCCACCTGCATTCTGAATTGTATATCTACGCTAGAAATCCAGTCCAAAGAAAGAATACCACTATACCTGTGAACCACTGCGGGCGGTCGCAGCACCAGTCCTCGTACTTCTTTCAGTATTTTGAGCGAAGATACAGATACAATGTGGATTGTATTCGTGACATAGCCCACTAGGTACATCTCTTCATTAGCACTGATACTCACCGAGCGGATGGGGGCCCCCAGACGAGGCAAAAACTGTAGAATTCACGAGCAAACAATTAAAACAACAACAACACGACTAATGAGACGCATAATGTGGTATGCGATCAGATTTATAACCACTCGAGCGCAAAGTAAAGCTAAAAAATCGATCTGCATACATGGGACATACCTGCTTACTGGAATCTGACAACGACCAGATGACCAGCACCGCCTCCACCCCACCAGACAGAAGGTACGCGCCATCACTCGTGAACGCTATGGAACTAACCGCGTGCGCGTGCCAGTGCAGTGTGCTCGTGATACATTCTGATGTATGCACTTTCTTCTGCTCTTTGGCGAGAACTTCTCTAAACGAGTACCACAGGGTCACCCGGCCCTGTTCATCGCCTGTGGCCATGATATCGCCATCTGGGTGGAACCGCACAGTCGAGAACCGGGCTCTGCCCTCGAACTTGGTACGGTGCTTCTTGGGTAGATCAATCACAATTAGCGACGTTTTAGAGACCAACGCCAGGTACTTACCGTCGTGTGAGAATGTCCAGTCTCGGATGGAGCTCGTGTAAATTACGAGCCTTGTGTGTACTTTCTCCTTACGAACACCACCGACAGTGATTTTCTTGTTGAATTTGTTCTTGGTACTGGTGTCGAACTTCGCATCCAGATACACTTCGAATATTCTTAGCCCGGGCTTCGTTACTTTCTTTCCCTTCTTCCCAGCGTTGATTTTCCCTCCATCCACTACCGGTTTGCTCTCACTTGTTTCCTCTTGCTCTGTTGCCTCCGTGATTTCTTCTTCCTTCTTCTCATCTTTGCTTGTCTCTCCCCCCTCTACCGGTTTGCTCTCACTTGTTTCCTCTTGCTCCGGTGTCTCCATTATTTCCTTTTCCTTCTCCCCATCCTTGCTTGCCCCTCCATCTTCTACCAGTTTGCTCTCACTTGTTTCCTCTTGCTCTGTTGTATCGATATCCATGGCATCGTCGCCGTCAGCTTTCCCGACAATCACAGGGGCTTTCTTTGACTGTCGATAGGTCTTCATCTCGAACTTGCTCGGCCGTGCTATCACGTACAGTGCACGCTTCTCACTCATCGCCTGAGCAGTCATAAGCATCTTGATCAATGGCAAACCCACACAATACACCTTGAGACAGACTGCGTCAAGATAGTCCCACACACGTACATCTCCGTCTAATGAGCATGTGTATGCTTGCAGAGGATTCTCGGGTGATATAGAAATGGCTGTGACAGTGTCGTTGTGACCCGTGAGTGTGTGCACACGCAGACCAGTGATGACACTATACACGTGTACTTTGTTGTCAGCGCCACACAGAAAGTACCTGCCATAAAGGATGGAATGTGGCTCATTCGGTTAGTTCGGAACATTGTCGAGCAGCGGGCATTGCACATAGTGCAGTTTTGCATTGATTGGCATACTGAATAAGCTCGTCGGTGTGTATTCTTGTGTCAATTTGATATGCGGATGTAGGCACAACTACAATAGCATGTTGAATGCGCAAGTAAACCGGCAGCGCTACCGTATATGACACGCCTTGAACTTAAAATTGCATGCTTCATCTATGATATAATCATCCTTATATATATATACATATACGCGTGTGAGTGTGTGTATGATACATACATATATATATATATTTATATGTGGGTATGCGTATACGTATACATATGTGTGTGTGCGTATATATATACCTACATTTTATTATAGGTATACATATGTTTGTATATGTATATATATATATATATACATATATGTACATTGCACATATATATATATATATGTGCGTGTCGGTGTGTGTATACATCTCTATAAATTTATGAATTTATGGATGTATACACATAATATATATATATATATATATATGTCTGTGTATGTGCGTGTCTGTTTTTTGTGTGCTTGTGTGCGTGTGTGTGGATTATATATATATATATATAAACATGTGTGTCAGTGTATGTGTTTCGCATGTTCGTGGGTCTTTGTGTGTATGTGTGTGTGTGACACATGTATGTATATATCCGTTCAAATAATATATGTACATATATATATATATATATATATAAACATGTGTGTCAGTGTATGTGTTTCGTATGTGCGCGGGTCTCTTTTTGTGTGTATGTGTGTGACACACACACGCATATATATATACGTACATATACATATATACATAAATATATATATATGCACACACACATATATATATTATATATGTATATACATACATACATACATACATACATATATATATATATAAATAATACATATCCATATATATATGAATTATATATACATATATATATGTAAATAACTAATTGATATATATATTTCATATACATATATATATATAACTAATTGATATATATATATTTCATATATAAATATATATATAATTAATCGATATATATTTCATATATATAATTAATTTATATATATTTCATATATATATTTATATATATATTTGAATTATACATATATATGTGCGTGTGTCTGTGCGTGTTGAGTGGGGGGAGGAATGTATATGCATATATATATACATACATATATATATATACATATATTTATATATACATATATATATATATATACATATATACATATATATATATACGTGTGTACGTGTACGTGTACGTGTGTGTGTGTTTGTCTGCATATATATATATATATATAATATATATATGCGTGTGTTTTGTATGTGTGTGTGTTTTGTATGTGTGTGTGCTTATGCGTGTGTTTGTTCTTGTGCGTATGTGTGTGTCTGAAACATTGATTTGTCTTCGTACAAAAAAAGTGCAACAGTTTACAAGTAACTAACTCCATCAGTTGTGTACGTGCATTGGCACACAGACGATAATGCACCCGATGTGCTTACTTGGAGTCCGGTGTCATGACAGGCGCACTCGCTGTCAGATTGCCTCCAGCGGTAACAGCGTGTGCATCCGACAGATTGTTCGGTTCGTTGGCATACTTAGTCCCAGCCATATCAGGTGATACAACTGTTTCCTCGACTTGTTTTTTGGCATTGGCCACAGTTCCGCTTTTTGTTTCGCCAGGCATGATGCAAGCTAAGGGCGCACGTGCGGTGCGATATATATGCTACTGTATGCTTTAATTGCTACCTATGTGACAGAAGATACTTTATGCCCAACCGTCAACTATAAGCTCAACTCCGCTTTATGCGTGATATTCAAATTTTGTTGGAAAAGCTGTATAAGATGTATCACTACATATACGCTTCTGAATACCTGCTGAGATGATAAGCTGAGATTTGGCTCCAGGTAGAACTTGGTGAGCGCGGGAGATGAGGAGGGTCACGGGGACTACCATGTGGTTAAATTATCACATCCATCAGTCGAGAGGCTTTTGATTTCCGATTTGACATGTCGCAAATACAATTGCGATCCATGTTTTGATGTATTAAACTTCCGTTCTCTGATATTTAAATACAAATTCGATTTTATTACAAATTTAGTCTAAGTATTTCCGACCGTTTTTTATATAGCTCGAGTCGGACCGTCATCGAAATTTACATTATTCTCTCGAAGCTGTATTCTAATTTCTGTATCATAGTATTTACATCTGGGGGTAAAATGCATCATAAATACATAAGCACTGAATTACACCGCACGCTCAGAAGTCAATAATACACAACGCAGGTATGGTCAAAAGCAGTGGTCGCCGAAACGGCAGTAGTACCAGTGCTACACGTCGTGATCATGATAGTAACAAGCACAAAGGTGGTGTGCGGGAATATGAGGATGCTGAAAGGCGTGAAAACGGGGCGTTTGAGGTTGAATACGATGCTGCCTCGGAGTTTCCCTGTGGGTTGGCTATGTGGGATTTCAATCAGTGCGACCCAAAGAGGTGTAGTGGGAGACGATTGGCGAAGATGGGAGTTGTCCACGAGTTGAAACTTACGCAGAGATTCCATGGACTTGTTATGAGTCCGGTGGGTGTGGCAACCGTATCGCCTGCGGACAGGTATTCTAAGTAGAAACAGATGAATTGCCTGTATGATATTTTTGTTTAATAATCCAACATTGCATGGCTTTGTCATGCATTTCGTGTTTGACAGCCACATATCTTATCTCCGAGCACAACTTGGCTTGTGCGCATCTGTAAGCGGTTGTTTGTCTCACATTCTCTCGAGCCATATGTTCAAGGATAGTAGTAACAACTGTAAATCGGCACAAGTTCAGCTTTTATATCGATCCCTTGGTCTTCGTCGATGTATTACATAGTATATGAACATATACATCTTTGAATCTATGCGGTTAAGTTCGTACATATTAATGAATATAGGTATGTGCGTGTATGTGTAGGT
>NW_014039429.1:20414-22020 GCF_001186125.1 Sphaeroforma arctica JP610 | reverse complement strand
ATATATATATATATATATATATATATATATATATATATATATATACATATACATATAAATATACATATACATATACATACACATACACATACACATATACATATACACATATGTATAAATATACATATACATACACATATACATACAAATACACAGGCACAGACACATACACATACGCATACACATTCTTGTACACATATACATGTACATATATACATATGTTCATACTAGATTCTCTCCCACCCACATATACAACCACTACAACACGTCTAACGTACCAGGATCGGGCAGCTTGATATTAAACGGAGGCACACATTCGGGGCTATCCTCAGGCACAACGCATTCGATAGTATTTGAAGGGAAAGACCTCTTCAGGTGTTTGATATCCACAAATGTATCGTTGACGTTGAAGGTGCGTGTAGGTTGCTTCATCTCTGTGTGACGGTAATGCGCCATGGCCGGATCACCGTAACCCAAGAACACATCATGCAGCCACTCTGGTACCAAGCACTGTGGGGAGTGGGGGGTATAGCACACGCAGCTATGAGTACTGTCGCATGATCACAACAAGGTATGAACGTCTACGAATGTGCATGGAAGTAGTGCGTTGAGCGTGTTGTTTACATGGAAGTAGTGTGTTGAGTGTGTTGTTGACATAAAAGTAGTGTGTTGAGTGTGTTGTTTACATGGAAGTAGTGTGTTGAGTGTGTTGTTTACATGGAAGTAGTGTGTTGAGTGTGTTGTTTACATGGAAGTCGTGTGTTGAGTGTGTTGTTGACATAAAAGTAGTGTGTTGAGTGTGTTGTTTACATGGAAGTAGTGTGTTGAGTGTGTTGTTTACATGGAAGTAGTGTGTTGAGTGTGTTGTTTCATGGAAGTAGTGTGTTGAGTGTGTTGTTTACATGGAAGTCGTGTGTTGAGTGTGTTGTTTACATGGAAGGCGTGAGTCGAGTGTGTTGTGTTTATGGAAGTAGTGTGTTGAGTGTGTTGTATATATAAAATTAGTGTTGAGCGTGTTGTTTACATGGAAGGTGTGTGCTGAGCGTGTTGTTTACGTGGAAGTAGTGTTGAGTGTGTTGTGTTTACGGAAGTAGTGTGTTGAGTGTGTTGTTGACATGGAAGGTGTGTGTAGCTTCCCTCATCATCCATTGTGCGGCGGTAGTGGTAGTGTGCCATAGCTGGATCACCCCGACCAACACCCCGCGAAGCCCTTCAGGATTTCGCGATCGCATACCTGCACATTCATCAGATTCCTGATGGTCTCGAGCACCGCTTTGAAGTTGTTTTCTTTTGCCTGCCGCCTCATGAGCAGATTCACTCCTCCATAAATGTCCACACCCCCGTTGTTCAGCGCCTGGATGTCCTGGTAGTACTGGTTGGTGTCCAAATATACTCGCAAGGTGCGTGTGCTGCCTTTAAACTCGGGTTTTTCGGGCCCGTCTTCGATGATACTACCGGATTCGTCCAGCATACCCTCTACTTCACATCCACGTACGAATCTGTGGGTATGGACAGGTACGATATCAACACTTGACCGTTTACATGTACATAGCCATATATTCCAACATGCACTGTATACACTAGCTTACGACACGAGTATATTTAA
>NW_014039429.1:17391-19759 GCF_001186125.1 Sphaeroforma arctica JP610 | reverse complement strand
AGACATACATACATACTTACTATATATATATATATACATGTATATATTTATATACGTATACATATATATATATAGATAGATATATATATATATATATTACGTTTATCATCATATACATAAATAAATATATATGAGCTGCGCACTGTATACCTGCATATACATACACATATACATATATGCATACATAGACACATATACATAGATACATACATATTCACATACATGCATAGATACATACATATATACATACACACATATACATAGACACATACATACATATATACATACTCACACATAAAAATGAATGTCAAGTCTTCTGAGAGTGTCCGCCTCCGCCGCCACAGCAGCACGGCACAGTCTCAGATCAATTCCATCAGCATACAACAGAATGGAAGCTCATACACACATACACCTATGTGACTACATGCACAAGCACACATACACGAACACAAAGCAAGAAGCAAGCACAGACACATATACACCTATGTGATTACATGCACAAGTACACATAACACGACCCGCACCCCATGCAGCTACACCATAAACCACATCACGCACGCTCACAAAGCACACCCACCTGCACACAACACAGGAAGAGAATGTCGTGTCTTCTGAGTCCCTCCCACTCAGCCGCTATAGCCGGACGGCACAGTCTCAGATCGATTGTGATATCTGCGCGCACGCGTCTGGGCCTGAAATGGCCCAGTTCCGGCTTCGCCACTTCGATGATGCTGTGGTGATAGTTATAGGGTGCGTGTAGGGTTAAGTGTGTGTTTGTGATATGACTGTGATTTGAGGTATAAAGGTACGTTTGTGAATAGGGGTATTCGGCGGTACTGTCATAATGTATATAGGATGCGTGTTGGGCATATGCATATTCAAGTATGCTGTGACTATAGTTTAAGATGCGTTTGGGTCCATAAATCTCCACCTGAAGTCAGGGTGTCCGTAACCAAAACTCCAGGTGTATCCAACCTGAGTCGAATTA
Source organism: Sphaeroforma arctica JP610 (assembly GCF_001186125.1). Taxonomy (NCBI): domain Eukaryota; class Ichthyosporea; order Ichthyophonida; genus Sphaeroforma; species Sphaeroforma arctica. The sequence continues at coordinate 18,771 of NW_014039429.1, read as the reverse complement.
GGCATCTCACACCAGGCAGGTCTGAATACCCAAACACATCGAGCATCCAGCGACATAGGTTATGTACCCGACATAAACAGACAATATATAACTCAGAGGTATGAGCTTGACTACTTCAAAGTACACCCACAGACACAAACTCTAGTCTAATTGAATATACACCCCAGAGGTACACACTTAGTCACTTACATATACACCCCAGAGCTACACACTTCACCTATCATCTATATACACTATATACACCCCAGAGCTACACACTTCACCTATCACATGTAGATACATCTTTGTGCACTATATACACCCCAGAGCTACACACTTCACTTATCACATGTATATACATCTATGTACATTATATACACCCCAGAGGTACAATAATAATCACTAATCGCTTACATATACACTCCAGAGCTACACACTTCACCTATCACATGTATATACATCAATGCACACTATATACACCCCAGAGGTACAATAAGAATCACTAATCGCTTACATATACACCCCAGAGCTACACACTTCACCTATCACATGTATATACATCTATGTACACTATATACGCCCCAGAGGTACAAACATAATCATTTACATATACACCCCAGAGCTACACACTCACCTATCACATGTATATACATCTATGTACACTATATACACCCCAGAGGTACAAACATAATCACTTACATATACACCTCAGAGCTACACACTTCATCTATCACTTGTATATACATCTCATGCATATACATTTATGTACACTATATGCCCGTCGTAACACGCACCTAAAGTCGCTGGTGGGCATTGCCATTCTAGACCACCCGTCGAATTGTACCAAATTGTCGCCATCCAAACGCGCCGGCATTCGCTTGACACTATCGATGATGTCTTCTCTAATCTCGAAAGTGCTCTCCAATCGGAATAGATTCAGGTTCCTGAAAACATTAAAAATCGGGATCATTTTTATGTATGGTTGGGACGGGGTTTAAATTCAGGACTGATCACCAATCGGAATGGATCCAGATACGTGAAACGAGAGAACTGGGCCAATTCCCGTACAACCGGACTTGTATTTGTAGTATCTCCCAAACACGACACGCCTTACTTCACAACACTTTAATGTGTGACATGCAGAAACGCATTGCAACAGGTTCACGCACCTTAGTAGATAGTCGTGGAACGTGAGAAACTGTAGATTGAGCTTAGGAAGGGCCAGTACTCCTTCGGAATAGTACTCATCCGGTACTACATTCGGATCAAACAGTGTCTGCTCTGACGGATATAACGCTGTTTCGTTCAACGCGGTGATCTGACTCGTCCTGGTCTGTATTCGGGAAAACATAAATTTTGAATGTCGGATATACACTTTATATATAAATATATATATATATC
>NW_014039429.1:14389-15864 GCF_001186125.1 Sphaeroforma arctica JP610 | reverse complement strand
TACGCCTCGTCGTCATACCTGTATATGCATATATACTCAACTGATACATTTATAAACAACACGCAAATAAAAGGCGTGTATACACGCGCATGTACATGTATGAATATAGGTTCATATACTTCATTTATATGCATATAATATCAATGTATACATCAATGCTTGCATCATCAACATACACACGTGTACATACACACACTCGCGTATAAATAGTGATTCATACAAGCATACATACCTCTTGTTAAGGGTTTTCCATTGCCTAGCTATCCTACTCGACTGCTTCAGTTCCTTTTGTCGACGTACATCCGTAACATGTGTCCACACTCCCAGCGATACACACGGCAACACTTCTTGGCGCACTACACTGTTCTCCAACGACTTGGAGAGGTTGACATGCAGCTGCACCAGGCGGGCTAGCTCAGCCATGGAGACGTCTTCTGTCGGTGTGCGAGAGAAAAAAATGTATGAATAAATGCACATACAAATATAATATAATAGAATAATATAGTAATAATAATAATAATATAATATATATAATAATATATATAATAATATATATAATAAAATAATATTAATAATAATAATAATAAAATATATATATATAATATATACATATAAGAACAATAATATTAATATAATTATACAATAATATATATATAAATTTATATATAATATATATAATAATATATATATAATAAAATAATACAATATTATATATAAAGATATATAGGTAAATGAAGATACGCTATAAGAAAAAAAATGTGCATTCAAAGTATGTATATAGTAGCACCTATCGCACAACACAGCCTTCTGTTTGACGTGAAACTGTACTGGAGCAATAGCTTCTTCGCTCAGACAGCGTTTGTATGTATAGGTGGATTACAACTGAAGGAGCGCATATACTAGCAGTCATATGAATACACACTCAAGCATGTGCATGCTTTATCAACGGCCTGTATGCAGCAGTAACCGTTTACCGCACAAACACAAGACTCCTGACTTGCACAGTTTGACGGGCTGTTGCCTTGACATACCACACTAAGATATACATTCGGACAAATGTGATCACATCGTCTTGAGAGAAAAACCCTAAACCCTAAAACCAAGGTCAAGCCCGCACTATGATTCGCTACAAGCAGTGTGCGACATAGATCACTCAGACAAATGTGATGCGTCTCCGGTGGACACACTTGTCTTTATCGCATGCATGAAAACATGTGTATATACATGTATATGTTATAGTGGCAATACTTATAATATGTAAACACACCCCATAAAAAAGTACAAGCTATATTTCAAAACGTCTATGCATATGAATGAGCACATCAGAGACACGAGACATATGTGTTTCGCTTCAGCCTGTATCCATCTGTATATATATATATATATATATATATATATAATATAATATATATATATATATATATATATTATATATAACTACAAAGTAGAACTAACTAACTATATATATATAATTA
>NW_014039429.1:9506-14369 GCF_001186125.1 Sphaeroforma arctica JP610 | reverse complement strand
GTTCTACGTACCGTACGTACTACTACTCTGTATATATATATATATATATATATATATATAATATAATATATATATATATATATATATATGTATATATAAAAACCTCAACAATGGGAAACACCTAAACTTATGCATATGATTAAATATATACCTCCCTTTACTTCAATATACATACACAACAATATAAAATACGCCTGCACAATAACAAAGTAATATCATGAACTCATTCTGCAAGACCAGATGCCCTTACAGTCAGCGTCTGAACTCCGGCCATACCGCCGTAATCCATTTTTGAAGAGCTGATCTCTTGCAGCCAATAAAACACACACCATCATATATGTTATGGCATAATAGACTAACCACACACCATACACCCACACCCACATATATGTTGTCACAATAGACTAACCACACACCATACACCCACACCCATAAATATGTTATGCCATAATATACTAATCTCGTACCATACACCCATACTCATGTATATGTTATACCATAATAGATAGTAACATTGTGTCGAAGACGCTGTATCAAGGGGGGGCTGTAAGTTTAGGTTCCGAACTTTCGACCATAAACACCGTGGGTCTTTGTGGGTAGACTGCACGCTCGCTGCCAGCGGACTACACAAAGTGCATGCACATACATTTGTAGGTATACAAGACTATACACATCAGTACATGCACATACATTTGTAGGTATACAAGACTATACATATCAGTACATGCACATACATTTGTAGGTATACAAGACAATACATATCAGTAATTGCACATACATTTGTACGTGTACAAGACTATACACATCAGTACATGCACATACATTTGTACTTATATAAGACTATACATACGATAACACACTGCTCATCGCGCCATACCTGAGGCCTCGACGGTTAGGTTCCGAACTTCAGCCATAAAAGCCGAGAATCGTTCCTGGTTGTCTGACTTGGCATCGCCCGCGGGAGCTTCATCAACCTCTCCATCGCAAGATGTTACTCTAGGAGATGACGGATAAAGATTACTTAATGAATATACGTACGTTGTTGAATGATGAGATGTTCGGTAATATATATATATATATGTGTGTATACATATTTATATATACATAAACACACACACATACACACACACACATACACACATACATACATACATCCATACATATATACCTACATACATACATCTACATCCATATATATATATATATATATATATATAACACGTGTGCATTGATATACATATGTCAAGACAACAATGCCAGGAAATACTTCCTCCAGATAGCTCAATAGTGACCATTTCTTACCCAATCATCGCATCCCACGCAGGCACTCCCTGGCGGAACTTCTCGTTGATCATCACACACAGCGACAGCACATGAGTCTTGTCTTTGCTGTCCGGTTTATAATTCGGCCACAGATATCTGAGGGTGTGCACAGGAACATTAGAGCCACGTCAGTGGTCAGTTTGTTGGAAACAAAGAGTCCGTTTGATTGGTGTAGACTGATAATATATACATATAAGGTAAGATCTGAAGGACTAGCTATATATACAAATAAGGTAAGATCTGAATACATATAAGATCTAAGTATATATAAAATACAACACCTAACAGCCTGGATGGGTATCTTAATAGTATCTAGATAGATGGGTGAAAATACAACACCTGACAGCCTGGATGGGTATCTTAATAGTAGATAGATGGGTGAAAATACAACACCTAACAGCCTGGATGGGTATCTTAATAGTAGATAGATAGGTGAAAATACAACACCTAACAGCCTGGATGGGTATCTTAATAGTATCTAGATAGATGGGTGAATTACAACACCTAACAGCCTGGATGGGTATCTTAATAGTATCTAGATAGATGGGTAAAAATACAACACCTAACAGCCTGGATGGGTATCTTAATAGTATCTAGATAGATGGGTATACCACGTTCATATGAGAATACAACACCCAACAGCCTGGGTGGGTATCTTAATAGTATCTAGATAAATGGGTATACCACGTACATAGGAAAATACAACACCTAACAGCCTGCATGGGTGTCTTAATAGTATCTAGATAGATAGGTGAAAATACAACACCTAACAGCCTGCATGGGTATTTTAATAGTATCTAGATAGATGGGTATACCACATTCATAGGAAAATACAACACCTAACAGCCTAAATGGGTATCTTAATAGTATCTAGATAATGGGTATACCACGTTCATAGGAAAATACAACACCTAACAGCCTGCATTCGTATATCAATCGTATCTAGATACATGGGTATACCACGTTCATTCTAAAACCGAATCCTCCAAACAAACAAAAAGATGAGAGCTTCTTATACGCGTCTCGTTAAAAGCACACTACCTTTCCAGGTACTGGTTGATCTCCAGCACTTGCAGTCGGTGGGACGAGAACTGGGTACCGAGGATATGCTCTCGGTAGATCTTGGTGACAGTCTCCGCCCTGAACTTAACATTACCTGGTCATATACATAAATGGAGAGGAATGGCAAATAGAAATGAGAGTCTATTAATATACTGCATTCGGTATATTTGGGCTGAGATGCACGGCAATTGAGGTAAAAACCCTAAAACCCTAAAACATACTAACAGGCACCAACCGGACGCCTCATGCAGAAGAATGCCTGTACTTGATCAGAATTTTAGGAAAGCTAGCTTGGTTGACTACAGACGATACCGATAGAAGTCAACACATCGGCAGAGCCAGAATAAAACCTCAAGATGGAGTTTCGTATACACAAAATAATGAACGACATTGATATGTGTATATATATCCGCCTCTCGCACATGTGTCTATGACAAAACATACTCCTCTAGACAACACTATACCTACAATGTAGCTAGAAATTTCACGTAGCTAGCAATTTCGCCCCAGATGGTTTAGTTTAGGCTGGCGTTGTCAATCAATAGATAGACAAGCCATTCAACGACTAACCGTACAGACACATGCATGGATACAAACGTCAATATACCCGCCTACAAAAATGTAACTAGTACGCCAACAAATGCGTAACTAGTACGCCTACAAATACGTATCAAGTACGCCAACAAATATGTAACAGGTACGCCTACAAATACGCAATAAGTACGCCAACAAATATGTAGCTAGTTTGCCTACAAGTACGTAACGCCAACAAATGCGCAACTAGTACGCCTACAAATACGTAACAAGTTTGCCAACAAATATGTAACTAGTACCGCCTACAAATACGTAACAAGTACGCCAACAAATGCGTAACTAGTACACCTACAAATACATAATTAATACGCCAACAAATACACTTATACTTCACTAAGTGAAATTACTCCCGTATGTACTTATATATCACACAGCTGTAATACCTACGTATATACATATTTCACTCAGGTGTTAAGACATACATACACATTACCTAGACTCTACACACACACATACTCTTTCCACCCCAAATAGCCTGGGCCAATTTTTTCACTAAGCTGAAATACCTACGTATATAATTATATCTCACTCAGTTGTCAAGACATACATCCACATAACTTAGTCTCCACACACACACATACTCTTTTCGCCCCAAGTAGCCTGGGCCATTTTCTTCACTAAGCTGGAATACCTACATATATACTTCTCTTTCACTCAGTTGTTAAGACATACAGTCACATAACTTAGACTACACACACACATACTCTTATCGCCCCAAGTAGCCTGGGCCATTTTCGCGAGCGCGTCGACGGTCTTGTCCTTCACCTCCTTCTTAGTCAGTGGTTCCTTCTTCGTCAGCAAATGCGGTTGCACCACAGCCCCGGGCCCTTTCCTGGCCCCCATTTTGGGCCCATTTGCACCTGTTTTAGGCCCGTTTGCACCCATTTTAGGCCCATTTCCCCGCTGGGGTGCGCCAGGTCTTGGACCTCGGGTGTGTGGGTGTGCTGTGTGTGGTAGCGGCTGCATGTGTGCGCGTGGGTGTGTGTGTGTGTTCATACCCATGTGTTGCATAGGCGGTCGCATAGGGACACCCCCCGGCACATTCATAGGCATGTTCATCGGCATCACCGGGTTGGCCAGTATGGGCGCTTTCGGACCCGCACCCAGGAGGGGGTCTTTTGGTGGGCCTTTTTTGCCGTCTTGGACTTGCTGGCTGCCACCCTTATCTCGCTTCCCACTCTGTTTCTTGTTCACTTTATTGTCCTTCTTGTTCTTCTTGTCCCCCTTTCTGCTTGTTTTGCCTTCTTTCTTGGTTGTATCCACCTCAGCATTCGCACCTACCTCTGCCTGCGTCTCAGTCACTGTATCTGTACTAATACTTGCATTAGTATCAGCATTCACATCTACGTCCATGTCTATCGCACTCACCCCATCCCCATCCGCCTTATCTACCTGTACAGTCTCATCAACGCCATCACCCGCCTTATACATGCTTACATTGACATCTGTACTCGTTTCCATGTCTGTACCAGTCGTAGTCTTGGTACTACCTCTACGCTTCTTGGGCGTGGCCTTAGATGCAACGGCATCTTCCGATTTACCAGTATCTACATCAGTTTCTTTCGTGTCATGATTAACAGCTGACGCATCAGTTGTATCAGTTATATCAGACGCACTCGCTTCGCTCTCCGAGGCTTTCTTAGCCCTACTGGTGCGCGTGGATGATGGTGTTTCTTTCGTGTCGGGGTTAGCGTCTGTTTTCGCCGCTTTCGGCGTATTTCGCCTTACCATCGTTGCATATATGACAGGTGTATGGTTCTCGATGTCGTTATAAATTTGAATTAATTATAGATATATATAGATATATATATATATATATATATATATATATATATATATATATATATATATATATATATTGTGTGTGTGTGTGTGTGTGTGTGT
>NW_014039429.1:4783-5889 GCF_001186125.1 Sphaeroforma arctica JP610 | reverse complement strand
GTGTGTGTGTGTGTGTGTGTGTGTGTGTATAATTACAAGTACTGAATAGGTATAGTATTCAGTCTGATAAATTATGTGCAGTATCACCTCAAACACACACCCTCACGTTGTATAGCTGTGATGCATATATACTTGTATATATGTATGTATGTATAAGTGTATGTGATTGTCTCGTATATGTTGTATACTACACATATACATGTATATACGGTATATGTTCCAGTCTTATACTATATTAGTTGCATACACATACATACGTATGCGTATATGGCGTTGCATTCAATCGACAATATATTGTAATACAAGGGAAAGATAAAATAAATACAGTTGTAAAATACACAGTATGTAATCACTTTTTTTATAGAAATAACACTTTTGCGCGTGTGTATTTGGCTGCAAGTTCTATTTATAGTTGCTAGTATAATTCACCGGTGTGCACTGGTACATGCTACATAGTCTCTGGGAACTTGTATGTAAATACGAAACATTGTGTTTTCAGGTCTATTGCATACACCCAAAAGACCTAACACGCCTATTTATTGTAGAAAAAGCACATGTATAATTCAATACATTCAATTTCCATACTATCGATACTATCATGTCATAATATCCATACTGTACATTCTATCACGGCATGCTGTCCATACTATCGTGTTATACTATCCATATTGACGTATGTTAGTGCGGCCCGTTTCTAGCACTGTGCATTCATAACCACATATATGCGTACGCACATACATAGCAATATAAATATACATTGAGAGTCTGGATTCTCACTTGAAGAATCAATATACAAGTGCTCACATATATATATCGCATTTCTCAGGTGCAATATTCATTGTGTAGCTGCTATCATGAAGTACCCTATCGTCACGTCACGTATATATTGATTAAGGATGTTTAATATCACTACCTGTGTGTATTGAATCGTGGCCTTTGACTACTTTCCTAAGCGATATTGTCGATTTATGTGCTACTAAGTATAACTCCTGACTGTTCACTACGAGTCGGACAGGAATGATATAATAAGTATATACATTTCTGGGAGCGTGTATGTGTTGCGCATTCGCCGTCACATGTATGTATATGGTATATATACATATGGT
>NW_014039429.1:0-2361 GCF_001186125.1 Sphaeroforma arctica JP610 | reverse complement strand
TATATTAGAACTTATGGACACGTATGTACCTTTTAATAGATTCAATTGTTGTGTCGCATATATTCATCGAATGTCTATTGCTTGTTATGGTCATGTAAGCGATTCCAGACGACGTATTTAATTGCTGATTGAACGTTTCGAATTCTGACATTTAATTAAGTTTTATCTAAGAAATTATATCGAAGATATTGAAATATCTGCTGATAACTTTATCTATTTTGTCAAAGATGACCGCTTTATTCTAATTGTCTTAACACATGCCTATTGGAGCTTATGATTGCTGGTAGTTAGACAATATGGAGATATACACCCGATTGAAATTTTACAATCAAACGTGCTTGGTACAGACAGTTTTATACAATTCAGTAGACAAACTTCACAAAATATATATTACGCAATTGTACGAGAGTTTCCATATACGTGACGTTGATGTTTATGTGAATAGAGATACATACTTGTAATCCGATGTTTCTTATCTACTTGTGTATACACAAGTCTGGTTTCTTTAAGTTATTGGCGTATGTAAGCTGATATTCAGGTCACTATTTATAGACATACAACATGGCACACCAATGTATACATATTTAGGACCTAGTATATTTCAAAGAGATTTTATACATAAGAATCACTTCTCAAGGAAAAGCGACCGTATACTTTAGTCTGCTGGGAGCTGAGCCGCCACTTAGTGACTGTACATTTCCGTAACTCGATAGAGGAATTCGTTACACAAAAGAAAGAATACGCAATCGTATAGATATGATTAAAACCTATGACATACATCGAGCGTGATGAAATGAAGCTTAGTCCGAGAAATAGATTATTATATAGCTATATACTTCATTTATTTGTGCAGTTTACTGGTATATCAAATGCGGTCAATTAAACTCGACAAACGTATCCTCAGTGCAACGATCGGTGGTTAGTTTTTTTGGGGGGGGTCAGATCAACTGGAGACATTATCCAAATACTGTTATAATTAGTTGTTGTACACTGTTTATCTGTTGTAGTTCAAATTCGTTGTAATGTTCTCCAACATCTCCACACCTTAGACGGATTGATGCAGCATATAATCTATCTGAGGGGGGTGTATTATCATGATTGTGCAACATTGACACGTGGTTGGGGTTCAAGCCGGTGTCGTCGATGCTATACTCTGTTCTCTTCCCAGTGGAAACAAAATGTCAAGTCACCTACTTGTAATTTTCGATACCTACGTAGTCAAATTTGCGTATGATATGGGGGGTGGGTAATATTAATCGGCGCAGATAAGTCTATACGTAATTGGGTATGCAGGCCAGTTCTATATAAATATACTGTCATGTGTACGGCTATACAAATCTTTATGGTGGACTTTTGCCACTAGAATCGACATTGAGCGTTTTATATAAATATACTGTCATGTGTACGGCTCCACAAATCTATATGGTGGAATTTTGCCACTAGAATCGACATGGGTTGTAAATGGTAGTAAATGCAACGTGGTACAAGCATACATATACATTAAAGCCATTCATAATTTGAATTATTTTTGTTAATATATTATACATGTATATATTCATGTATATATTATAGCCTTCTGAATCATACACATATGTGATAAATATTTACACAATGAGGCTACATTGAGTGTGTTGCTTCATAGTATTCTAAATAGGACAGTTTACTATCCGTGCATCATTGTGGCATGTGAACTTCTCGTTTTTGCGTACATACATATTTATATATTATAGTTGCGTACATACATATGGTGCATATGTATGTATAAAATATAAGTCGGCGTCCGAAGGTCCGAATGTCCGGCAGAAATCGTTTGGTTATCTAAAGCTTCTCATTGGTTTAAACAATAGTGAGTGCACCTACGGGAATGTAAAATACGTATTTAGAACCACAATTTCGGTTTTCTCTTTGGGTTATCCTTAAAGACTTACGGTTTCTAAGGGAATAGTACGTATTCGTCGGACATAGCATTCCCCTCTCAGAGCGCCAAAAAGTCATTTTTTTAATCGCTTTTCATCATTCAACAGAGCATCTCTCAGACTTCAGACTCGGAATTGTAAATAGTTTTGATGCGACTGTGGTATATATTCAGTGTAGCCTACAAGCTTCTATGTATCGCGATACTATTGTCTTATGTGTGCACACAACCAACATATACTACGATACATACGTGTACGTCACACATTAGAGAACACAGTCAAGTCAAATAGCTAGAAGAATTGAATATTTATTTCGAAAACGAGTCGAATCTTAAGCAAGTGCGCAGGATCGCACCCTTTGTATTAACAACCACACGATGTTCAATCGGAAGGGGAAGGATAAGGATAAGGTACTGGAATGTCTATTCACAAAACTAAAATATAT
>NW_014039430.1:18032-22078 GCF_001186125.1 Sphaeroforma arctica JP610 | reverse complement strand
ATATATATATAAAATATATATATATACATATACATATATAAACATATAAATATAGATGTAAATGTACATGTATATGTACATAATACATAATACATAATACATTTACATACACACACATATATACATATATAAGCTTTAAAACAATACATATCGCACCTCTCTGAATAAGCGTACTAAGTGATCCACATACGATAAGCAAACCCTCCATAGCCATGGTGAACCAATACCTTACCATCGAATGTTGATAGATATTGGTAATAGGAAATAGATAGACCAATACCTAACCATCGAAAGTTGATAGGTATTGGTGGTAGGTATTAGGTAGTCAATACTTTACCATCGTAAGTTGATAGGTATTGGTAGTAGGTAATAGGTAGTCAATACCTTACTATCGCAAGTTGATAGGTATTGGTAGTAGGTAATAGGTAAGCCAATACCTTACCATCGCAAATTGATAGGGCAGAAACCTGAATGAAACGACGCTCTCTGCCTATGGACGACAAACTTGAAGGATAGCAGCACTGCAACGGGTTACGACAATACCACGCCAGTGATCGTGTAGACTGACATACTCGCACCCACGTGTCTCTGTGCCTATGTGAATGCGGATATACACAAAACCTCTTATAACGTATACGACGTAGCTGTGTGGTTTAAAGGTTAATGAGGCACATGGCCACAGTCATATACAGACGGGACTGAATTGTCAGATAGATCATGTAATCGGTTGTACGTATGAATGAATGCCACTTCAACTCACATACGCAGCGTAGCTGAAGCTCCGGTATCCACAGTTCACCCCCCTATATTGTTGAACGCACAATATCATTGACATTTTACAGCTAGATTGACATTACTTTGACATTTCACAGCAATTATATTGACACTGACACGGACAGACATACTGTGCTCTGCTGAGGCTCAGGTAATGTTGATCGTCGGTCTCATGGAACACATCCATACTCTCTGGATGGGCAGCCGACAGGTCATATCGCCACAACCGATCTGGTCGGTCCAAAGCATCCTACATGTATGGCATACCGCAGTGACTATTAATATATATATATATACCATACCACACAGACTATTGATTAATATATGCATGCGTGATGGATCATCCTACAAATTTGCCACTACAATATACTAATGGAACTCTGTCGTATCAGTATGGGTTTCCTATTGAGAGTACAAAAGTACATTAGGAAATATGTTATCCATACAGAGATGTGAGGTGTAGATGAATAAAGACCAACCGCTCTTATGAACGTAGATCAACACCGTGAGATTAGTCAATTGTATTACAGTACAGTATAGTATATTACAGTATAGTATATTACAGTATAGTATATTACAGTATGGTATAGTACAGTACAGTACAGTACAGTACAGTACAGTACAGTACAGTACAGTACAGTACAGTACAGTACAGTATAGTATAGTATAGTATAATATAGTATAGTATATACTATAGTATAATATAGTATAGCATAGTATGCTATAATATACCTTGGTGAGATAGAATAGAATCGTATCGGTTGCCCATGCGATGTCGCCCGAGCAGTTCTCGATGATATGTTGCGGCAGTGGCTGTGGTGGAGTTCATAATGCAAAAAGAAAAGAAAAACATAGTTAGAACATCAATTAAGCTCATGGTCAATTCAACATTGTGAGAAAAGGAACAACTCTAATAGCACATTGTAAGTGGAAGTGTCATTGTGTAGAAAGTATGAATATATATATATATATATATATACATACATACATACGTCATATATATATATATATACAAATATATATATTATGTATATCCGCCGGTACCTGACTCAGACGTTCTCTGTATTCTATCTTTATCAACACGGCCATACAGTATCAACCAATCTTTGACTTAAGTGTTTCAATACCGATTTCATATCCGTTGCCATAGCAACATAATTACCTACCGTTGCACCGCCATCAGACAGATCGAAGAATCGCACGGTATACTTCTCTGCGCCCGTGGTGTCTTCGGCTATGGCCAATGTGTTGTGGTTGGGTGACTGCTCACACGCGTTCATACGGTAGTACTGTAGGCTGGCTGCCCGTACGTTCTCATCAATCAGTATCTGTAATAGCACAGGTACATGGCAACATGTGTGACAAAGGGAGCGACAAAGGGTTTGTTGTGGGTGTAGCTGCCTCGGCTATCCACAATGTGTTGTGGTTGGGTGATTGCAAGTGTTCATGCGGTAGTACTATACACTTGCTACCCAAACGATCTCATCAAACTGTATCTACAGCGACATAAGTACACGACCAATAGAAGAACGCGATGGTACGGTCACGCATAGATCCACGCGCACGCATGCACACGTCTCTATAACCCACATGTGCACAATTACACACAATTACACACACACACGAATACACACATCCACACACATCCACGCACATCCGCACACTGGCCTTAAGACACACGAGCATATTCTCGCTTGTTCAAACGCATATGCACAACTTCGTCAAAGCAACAGCACCCTTCTTACAAAATCCACACACACACACGTGCGTACGTACATACACCCACTCATCCACCCTCGTTTAAACCCTCACCTGTTCAACTTCATTGGTATCTACAGTGTCGTGAATGGTTGGCGGGAGACCCGCACGTGCACTGGGCACGGGGCGTCGACAGTGAATTGAGTACTGTTGCCCTTCCACTGTACGAGTGTAGTAGTACCAATCTATTGCAATGGAGGATAGTCATATCATACCATATGAGTGTCAGGTGTAACATTCATATCATATCAATGTCAGGTGTAACATTCATATCATATGAGTGTCAGGTGTAACATTCGTATCATATGAGTGTCAAGTGTAACATTCATATCACGTGAGTGTCAGGTGTAACATTCATATCATATGAGTGTCAGGTGTAACATTCATATCATATGAATGTCAAGTGCATAGGGTTCTGTTGTCCTTCCACTGGGCGTGTGTAGTAGTACCAATCTTTTACAATGGATCACATTCATATTGTGTGGTATAGAGTATACCGATAATCTGCAAGTATGATATATAGCACGCATTGCTACAGTAACTTCAGTCGTGAGCTGTATTTTTCTGTTATCTCTGACCCTAGTCCGTTGGTGCATTTTCTTTCATCTTTAAGGGTCTATATCTGTGCAGATGTTGGCACGTGCGTGGCTCTCTCGGCAAGTCTTGGTTTGGTGTCCATACCTAAGCCAATACAAGGCGAGATGCGATATATTTGGACCGACACATGAATACCTACACGCAGCTGTGAGTACATGCTCGCTACAGTAAAAGTGCACGAATCCTGAACTAGGCCTCTACTGGTTACTAAGCTAGCGTGAATCACTTTCAATCCACATACACAGTAAAGCAATACATTCAAAATATCTATTGCAGGCTGACTACGTATTTGTAAGCATGCATACATATACCAGTATACACATACCTGTAGAAATATATTCATACACATACACATATACCTCCGAATGTACATATATAATACATGCTTATAAACAGATATTACGGACATACATACACTTTTATAATAGAAACCTAATCAACCAACACACACAACTTGTCAAACCGTATTCCACCCACCATCCTCTCTGAACGCAGGCTGTCGATCGTCCTCTTTGATTCTACTTTTCATATCATCATAGAGGGTCGCCCGAAGTACCTCTGTGGGGTCTTCTAGACACGCCTTGGTGTAAGCATTCTCCTTACATAGGTATTCGAGCACCTGGAAGATTGAGTGGTAGACGAAAGAGAAAAAGAAAAGAATTCAAAAAGTATGTGGATACTGCGGCGAAGGACGCCACATGCACATCGTTGTGCTTTATAAAGACCTGCCACTTGATTGAAGCTTCCAAATTCCCACTATATATTAATATTTATATATACATACATATACATACATATATATATATATAAATATATATATATATATATATATGTTTATGAACTTATATATATATACACCCCGTATATAGGTACTCCATATAATGTATATATATATACATATGTATGTACCTATATGC
>NW_014039430.1:12728-17218 GCF_001186125.1 Sphaeroforma arctica JP610 | reverse complement strand
AATAGTGTACTTAATAGTGTATTTGCAGAATCCGTATGTCACGTCCAGATACATACATTCCTTGTAAAAAATCTGTTTATGCTTATTCTGATGCGTATCATTCAAAGAAGGACAGTCTACTTAGTCGATAGATATCTATCTACTAATAGCTTTAATTGACGTCAGAATATCTAATCCCGCTAGAAATGATAGAGAGTATTTGTCCGTTCTCTATTGCATAATTTTGTCACGCGAATTTTAAGCTGCCCTCGTGTTAAACTATAGTGGGAGATACAGGTTGACTTACTCTGAGTTGAAAACGTACTATCCATCAGAAATATCTCAGTGATGTATTTCATGTACACAAGAACCCTCAAACAACACACCTCTGGATCATCTCGGGCGTCGCTCCTCAACCAATAATACTCGTCCGTTCTCGTGTCATTAAATTGTGAGAGCTTGTGTGGCTTCTTCTCTGCGGATGGGACGGCGACATTAAGATCGCTAAACCTCTCGATGGGGAAGGGCATTATATTTTTGAACTATTTGAGGGTATGTACAATGAACTGTTGTAAATAGAGCTGTTTGTTGTGACACCTTGTCTCTCGTGTGTATTTATTAGTGTTGCTACTTTTCTTTGAATTTTTCTTTGAATTTTCGGGGGGGGCAATATCCTCGTAAAAATTGAACGGAGGGCTATGGGGATTTAGGGGTGTTTCAAACTTCAGTGGAAAAAGTCAGGCGAGTTTTAAAAAAATATTTACTTTTATTTTACAATATCCATAAGCCACCTTGTTCAATTTAGGAGGCTATGCAATATCAGTTAATACATATTTATTTATTTATACACAAGTTAAAACATATTTGTTATATATATTTTTCTTTTTGAAAAACACAACAAATTGAAGTCGTGCTTTTTATTTTATAAATTTCATAGTATTTTTATATATATAATTTGCTATAATAAAAAAGGGTTCAAAATTCAAGATTTCGATACCCCATAGCGGCATATTTAGCCTCATAGGGCATAGACCATTTGTCAATTTAGAAGGCTATGCATAGCCCATAGGGTCAGCACTTTTCGCTATGACGACATGTTAAGACCGTAGGAAACTACTTCTCTATGATCGATACCCCATAGCGGCATATTTAGCCTCGTAGGGCATAGACCATTTGTCAATTTAGAAGGCTATGAATAGCCCATAGGGTCAGCACTTTTCGCTATGACGACATGTTAAGACCGTAGGAAACTACTTCTCTATGACGACACGTCCGGACGCTATGTCTTTTATTACATTCAGAATTCCGATTTACGTCATGTTATTCTCCTAAGAAGACATCTCGACGGATCGGACACTAGTTTGCTAAGAAGACGCGTCTTTGTCATATATGACGCCAGCCTATATGTCCAACGCTGAAGTCACACTACTAAAAGAGTTTGACTAAATAAAATTGTCTATGCGCATTGGGCTGTGGCCTATAAATATCAGTGGTGTAAGAAGCCTAGCTCGTTGACCGTAATGAGAACGTTGAGATAATACTAGATGCTATTTCTGGCACAAAGAATGTACGCCAACAGAGCCGACATATATAGCTCGGAAGTACATTGCTGTGCGATGTGTATGTGAGTACATATGTTTTTCTTCTAATAATACATTCTATTATATTTGTGTATATATTTATGTGCAAATTTGACACAGAGATGGCACTGGTGTACGCGGGTCGGTGTAAAGTTCCATTAGCAACTAGTGGTATTATCTCCACTTAAACTACTATAATTATAGAACCAGTGGAGTGAGCTTGCTAGGCACACCTGTAATACAGTAATCCATGTCATATAGTAGTCCTGCCTTGATAGCGTTATTATTTTTTGTTAAAATCGGGAGCCAGCCAAAAGTTTTATACTAATCCCGACCATAGCCTTATAGATTGAATAAAAGACTATGTCCTGACCGTGGATAAGAAATAATATCCACTTATATTCACATTTTAAAACTAGTAAACAATAGAAGAAGACGGCGCACGGAAGATTAGCGGCGTCAAAAATAAGGTTAGAGCCACGATAGAATCTTTTTTGCGCAAATGTTTTCCAGTTTTCCAATAGGGAACGATATATGCAAAATGGTTGGAAGTGAGGCGATCAGTGCTCCTAGATGCTGATGGATGTTGGTAAGACAAATAAAACATTCATCATCAAACAGACAAACACGAAAGCATTTCAAGCTTTCTATTCTTCGTTTCAGAAATGGAGGTCGAAGCTGTTCAGTTATTTATCATTCTATATCAACATGTATTCAACACCAGTCTCGGCCTTTTGAGAGCAGAATGGCAGTGGCAATCAGATAAGAGTTAACCAACTGCAACATGGCATACGAACTGTTTCTGCACTCTGCAGTCTGCACTCTGTATTCTGCACTCTGCACTCTACACTCTGCAGTCTGCACAGTGCATACACATCACATTGAAATTTGAAAGTGCCGTGTCTGCGTCCACAATAACTATTTATTTTCTATTTTTTGAACAAACCACATGAGCACATGACGTTGATACAGTCCCACCAATGAAATCACATACGCTTTCTAATCTGATACCACCCATGTGGCCTCTGGCCATTAGCATAGATACTACCACTCCAACAGTCGCGTGATGACTGTTGAGACTTGAGACTTGACAAGTGTCTTTCGAGTTTTGAGCTTTTGAGCCATGGGCTATGTACATACATTTATTTTTATTTTTTAAAACAACAATATATGTACGAGACAGTACGACCTATGGGCCTAAGGGCTACGGCCCTATGTAGGTTATGGCCCCTTATTGGGGCTGACCGGTTGACCGCTGATTTCGGAAACCTGTTCCATAAAAACTAGTTTGTTTATTTTGTGTGTGTTTTTATATATTTATATATTATTTGTTTTTTTGGTTTTTTTTGGTTTTTTTAAAAAACGAACCAACAAAAAAAGAACAAACAATTACATTTATAAAAAAAATACAAATATATTTATTTATTTTTATCAAATTGTATGGGGTTTTTGGTATAATTTAGTTTTCCCCTCGAAAATCAAAAATGGCTATTGTCCACATTTTCACATTGCTCTTGCCGCTCTTTCTCCAGAGAGAGTGAGAGACGTCAGACTTTGTAGACGTTCATTCTCTCTCGTTTTGCGTCTACTCTTCAAAGAGAGAGTCCCTGAGTGAGTCTTTGACTCTCATTGACTCTTATGTCTACACTCTAATATCTCTTCTCTACTCTTGAAGCTAGGCTCACGACAGTCTCGAGCCTACTACTGTACTACTAGCTACTACTACTAGCTAGTAGAGAGAGTAGAGAGCGGGTGCCGGGTGTTGACCGTTGGGCTACTGAGTGCTGACCACGCCACAGACAAATCTATAGAGCACCCAGAGTCCCAGACCTCAGAAGTCAGATGAGAACTTGCGTACAAAGATGGAAAACTAGGAACCTCTGATGTTTATTCGTGAGATATTTATATTTTGTATTCTCATCCCTTCATCAGTCATCATTGATTCATTAGTGAGTATTTTATTTTATAATTTTCAGTCCGATCCTGAGGACCTGAGCTCAATGCGTTAACCGTTACAACCTTTAGTACATACCGATATAAGCGTTAAAGTTCAATTATTATTACTTGCAGTCTCCAGATGAGGCTGTTGAGCGCGCCAAATATGACCGGGCTCCGAGTTCGTATTTTCTATTGGCTATGCCAACCGAATAATATACATATTCAGTTTGTTTTCACTTTCCGGCAGTATCCACAACTCATTTCCTCGACTTCTCGCCCATTAGCACCGTACAATCCGCTTGATATTTGCGGAATCAGTTTGTTGATAAATCCACAGGCGCAAAATTGTAGTCAAAACTCGAAAGTCAAAACAGGCCGTCGGTTGGGAATTGGGATATGTGTTATCAAAATCATGGCGAGCTTATGATTAGTCGACAATCTCAATTTAGCCCACATCGTGGATTTTAGGTGCACATTCGAAGTGCAGTTTATAGTTTCGATGAGCCACATAACCGTTTTAAATATATAGAACATGAGAATAGGCGTTAAATTCAATTTTTATTCAGCATACACATCGCGTAGTGAGCTTAGGTCCGATCTCTCCTCTGATCTCTCTATCTCCCCTTTCTCTCTCATTTTAAGTGAGTGTGTGAAATAAATGATATTACTAAAAAAATTATATAGCGCATAGAAAACAATTTTTAAAAACAAGCAAAAACAAAGTACACATATTAGCCTTCTTCTATTTAAAAAAAAAATTACAGATGAACAAAACTATAAAGAAAAAAAGCAATGCCTTTTTTGTTTGGTTTTTTAAATATATATATATATATAAGTGTGTGTTGTTTTACCGTGTGTATGTGTGTGTGTGTGTGTGTGTGTGTTAGTTATATATATATATACTATATATATATATATATATATATATATATATATATATATATATATATATATANACACACACACACACACACTATACACACACACACACAC
>NW_014039430.1:0-12708 GCF_001186125.1 Sphaeroforma arctica JP610 | reverse complement strand
ACACACACACACACACACACACACAACACGAGGGTAAAACAATATATATATATATATATATATATTTACCTTACCTCAAACCGTTTTCCATCTTAAAACTTATAAATATTCAACTTTTATTTCATATACGGTCCTATGTATGCTCATGGGTGCAACTTGTGGGTCTAAACATTCAAGTGTGTATTATGTTCACAAAACGAACCAGTTCTATAAAGGAACTTCGGTAGGCCTTTCTGAGCACACTATAACCGTTTTAACGCTTTAATATTGAAAAATTAGATTACTCGAGGCCTTGGCTAAAAAATAGTTGTACATAACTTTCAATTAAAATCGGACACTCGTAGAAAATTTTCTAAGAAACAAGTGTCACAGTCACTCCAGACTCCAGACTCCAGACTCCAGAGTCTTCAAGAGTGAGGCGAAATCAGTTAATATAATTTGCTTTTACAAAAAAGCAAAAAAAAAAAAACTATGTAATGATGGACCAATAGGCCACATTTCTAAAAACTGCATAAACTAGGTTTTATTACTCTACTACTTTTGCCTATTGTACCTGCTTCTGTTGGCTCCATTATCATATTATGGGCCCAATATATATACAGTCCCATATTTACCTCATTAGTTGGCTTTTTTTTATAAATAAAATAGTATTCACAGAATGTATTTACAGACGTACAGTGGACTCAAAGTTAAATTTTGTTTTTGTAATTTCCTAAAAAACACAAATAGTTTTGTTTTTTCAGCTGTTCCGTCATCACTCATCAGTGTCCAATTTCCACTTTGTTTTTTTATATTTATAAAAGCACTGATTTTTATAAAAATACCACCAGACCTCAAGCCTCAAGGTTCTGATTTTATAATACGCATCCAACCATTGGCATTCCAACTTTCGCAATGTGTGGACTAGTAGTAGAGTGTCCTAACTCCTGAGTCCTGATGAACTGATGAACTGATGTCCAATGGCTCATGATTTTTATTTTTGTTTCGCATTTTTTTGTTTTTGGTTTGTTTTATATTTAAAACCAAAACACATTATTTCTAAATATACAATCACTAAATATATAATATTTAATTTGCAATTTTGAATTTAGAAGGCTAGGATTTATCCACTATGCATTTACTCCTTCTCTCTGATTCGTCGAACTCAAAATACTCTCTCTAATTTTTCTCTAGTAGTTATTAGAGAGAGGGTCCTCTACTAGTTAAAACTATTTGTTTATGTAATTAGTTACCTGCTACTAGTTCATTGCGACATTACTATAGTAGAGACATAATTCTGGGAAAAAACCATTCTCACTCGCGACTCGTGGTCTTGCGGTGAGTGTATTTGCTTTATTCAGAAAGTTTGCAATATACAGGCCTTTCATTGGAGCCTGATATTCCATACAGTATCTCTCAAACTCGGAGTCTCAGAGTCTCAATAGGGACTATTATATATAATTGTTTATTACGTCACTAAAAATGGAAAATCAGTTATGGGACTGAATCCTATTTATTTAAAAAAAACAATTTTATTATTATTATGTAATACTATTTGTAAAAATAAATGCTGATACAATGATGAGTTGATGACTGAACACAGTGAACAGTGAACACTATTTTGTAGTAGTGTTTAGTCACTCGAGAGTAGTAGAGAGAGGAGTACAATGTAGTACAGAGATTGTGAGTGAACACTGAACAGTGAACACACTCATTCCACATATGGTCCTTTGTATGCCTATAGGTGCACCTTGCGGGTCTAAACATATATGTGTATACTGATTTTTCTATACAAACTAGTCCTATAAAAAGAAGTTAAGTAGGCTCAGATACAACTATTTTCAATATTGTTTTTTAACAAAAAACAATATATTCGAGGCATAATAAAAGTTAAAACGCTAAACGTATTGAGCATTTAGAAATTATCCCACTCCCAGAGTCCCAGTCTCCCACCACAAGTGACCCATTCTCCCACCACAAGTGACCCAGTTGACCTCTCACTGACCAGTCTCCAGAAACCTGTAGAAATAGTAAAGAACAGCCGAAAGATACAAGTGCTCCCTATTGGCTAGGACTGATTATCCACATGTCAGATCTACCATTAATGGATTTTCTAAATACAAATAATTTTATATTATATATAGATTCTCAGTTTATTCTTGTCACTCTTCAAAAGTGCATAGCGCCAAACCTTCGTCTCTTAAAGTCTCATAGGCTCATACTCTCTACTCTCTCGCTCTCTTACACACTATTTACTCTATTCTGTGGTCTAAACTAAATAATACATACATAGTGATAGTAAGTAGTAGACTTAGTAGTACATAGCTAAACTCAAAACGCTATGGGGGTACGAACGTAAACGCATATATATTTAGTTTTAAAATGTTATAACGGTTATAATGTGATCAGAATTACCTACGTGTTCTTTTATAGGACTGGTTCATATAAAGGTGATATTAGTACTCACTTGAATGTTTAGACCCATAAGCTGCACATATTTTAACATACAAAGCACCGCATCTGGAATAAAAGTTGAACGTAAATGTATATTTATTCGATTTATGTTTTAACGTAAAACAGTTTTAGGTTAAGTACATTGTATTTTACTGGTTTATGATTACTGTTGTTACAAATAGAACTTGTATATAGGCTGCCGCTGTATTGTAGCTCTCTCTCTCTTCTCTCTCTCTCTTCTACTACTATTTACTTAGAGAGAGTAGAAGACTAGTAGAGGACCCTCTCTCTAATAACTACTAGAGAAAAATTAAAATTAAATATACCACAATGGACAATTTCTCTATAATACATAGACAACAGGAATATTCTGTAGTCGCCAATAGAAAAAGCTCGTATGTCAAGTTTCCTTATATGGTTATCCCCTCGTCCATCACTGATACATACACCTCCTGTCACATCACCACCCGGGGCATCATCATGGTCAAAACTGAAAACACAAAGAAAAAGGAAACCAAGTTCCCACACAAGTAAAATACAAGAGTACTTTTTTTTGTCTTTTAAAAAAAAACCCCCCTTTTTCCTATTTGTCTCTCACCTCTACTACTCTCGCGTTGAGAGAGAGAAGGCCAGAAGGCTTCGTGAAGTCGACTCGCATAAATGGAAAGCGTTTCGCGTATGTTCACTCACAACCTCGCTTATCACTTAGGAGAGAAAAAAAAGCACAATGGAGAAGAAAGATGAATTAGAGTCAACCACCCACTTGGGTGGCTCGCAAACGGATGTCGCCGACCAGGGTTATTCAGCCGCCCGTGATGCCAAGCCTAACAATCTAACATACATCGCTGTGTTTGTTGCCATGTTGGGAGCTATGATGTTTGGTCTAGATCAGGGAAATTTCGGTAATGTACAGAGTTTCTCCGATTTTCAGGAGTATTGGTGTCTCGGACACGATTACGGAGATCAGAACACTTGCGGATTAGGAACTGAAGAAACTTGTGCAGGAACCGCTGCCACTGAGCCAGTGTGTATCAGTGCAGGTATCACCGATGATATGGCTTGCTGTTCCCAACTCGTTGCTGACAATAGTCACTGGCACAACGATTTCGTTCTTTGGGGTGCTACCCTGATCACTCTAGGAGCCGCCGCTGGTGGTCTGCTGGTTGGTCCATTCTTAACCAACGGTTTCGGACGTAGATTGTGTATTTGTGTCGGGGCCGTTGTAACTTGCGTCGGATGTGTATTCTCCTCGCTGCTCTCTTTCAACACAGTTCCCGTCTTCTTTGCTGCTCGTTTTCTCACCGGATTTGGAGTTGGTGTGTGCTGCTTCGCACTGCCCATGTATAATTCTGAGATCGCTACCCCTGGAATCCGCGGAATGACTGGATCCATGTTCCAAATGAATGTTGTGCTTGGCTCGTTTATCGCTACCATCGTGACACTCTTCATCAAGAATTGGCACTTGGGACTTATGCTTCCCGCTGTTCCTGGTGTCATCATTGCCGTTACAATTTGGTTTACACCCGAGTCTCCTCGTTACGTGATGAGTAAGAAGGGATATGATGACGGAGCCGCCATCCTCACCAAGATTCGCGGCGGAGACATCACCGCAGAAGCACAGGAAATCTACGAGCAGTTGAAGGCAGAGGAGGAAGCTGGTTCAGTTTCGTACGGAGATCTATTCTCAGAGGCTAACTTGCGCAAGCGTATGCTGATCGGAGTCTTCTTGCAGATCGCCCAGCAGCTAACTGGTGTGAATGCATTCCTTGGTTATGCATCTACTATTTTCTCCGCCATTGGTATGACTGATCCTTTTCTCTTCAATATGATTTGGAACGCTGTCATGGTGTTCGGTTGTGCCGTTGGTTTGGCTATGCTGGATTCCAAGATTGGCGGTCGTCGCAGACAGTTGCTATGGGCCACGTTCATCATGGGCCCTCCCCTCATCCTTGGTGGTATTTCTCTACAACTTTCATGGAATGGTTACATCACAATGGTCATGGTTTGCATTTACGGTTTCGGTTTCCAGCTCGCCTGGGGAATGATTCCTTGGATCTATCCCTCGGAAATTTTCTCCATGAGAGAGAAAGACAAAGCTATGTCATTCGCTGTATTCTGGCAGTACTTGTTCAACGCCGTTATTGTGTTTATTACCCCTCACATGATGGGTTGGTCCACACCCGGTACCTTCTATGTTTTCGGTGGTTTGAATTGCGTCAATTTGGCCTTTGTTGTCTTTTTCATCAAAGAGACCAAGGGTGTACCTCTAGAGGAGATTCCAGCTCTATTTGGTGCGACAGTTGGAGGACGCTCATACGCATAAGCTTATCATGCAAGATTATCTAATATACAAGCTCGAATAAATAAAATAAGTTTCATGTATCTGTAATCACAATTTTACAATCTATTATTTTATGTATCTGTAATCACAGTCTTCGGTTGTCCACCTACAAATCAGGTATATATGATGACCTGAGCCATTACATAGCGGTGTTGTGACCTATAAGTGGTGCATATCAACAGAGTTAAGCTAGGCTAACCACTTATGGCACACAATCACGTCTGAAGTGTGAATTTGATCTCTAAAAGCCATATCGACGATAGACAACCCCCGTCACAGCATCAACGTACACAATCCAAGTGTATTGTATCCAATATATACATAATGTATTGATCAACCCAAACCGCCAGAAGCGGACGTCGTTGTACTACTAGAGTTCCCGCTGCTCCCCCTATGTTATTCTAATTTGAAGCCAAGTATTAATGAAGCTCGAGTCAGTCCAATTTTGAGTACCTTGCAGCAGTTATGGCATCAGTAATTGCTTCACATGTGTGATGATATATCCCTAAACCAATCTATGTCAAATTTTATACAGTCTTCATTTTTTATCTTTACGTAAATTCATTCGTGTGGTAATAAATAGATCGTATTACTTCGGAGCCACTGACAAGCTCTCGCCTTGTGCTACAATGCACATTCTATTCAAGGCCTCTAGTGTATTGAACGCCTCGCAGTTATCCGTCGAAGCGGAGACACCGATACAGCCGCGCACCGGACTTGTTGGCGATGTTACTCGGTCCGAAATGACCCTCTCGTTCATGATATCAATAGCAATATCGTGTCGATTCAAGGTGTAGGCCAGATTGGCAAACTGAGAGTATATCCTTGCCTGCAGTAGATGTATCAATTACGGGTTGTGTCAGTAGTGAAGGTGCGTAATATGGAAAGCAATGTAGTGCTCTTAACGTATATAGTATCTAAAGCCCGAGATGAAAACAACATACGAAGCAGTGCGCCTACCTCACCAATCCAGAGATTCTCATCGAGCTCTAGGGGGTACTTGCTATCCGAGGTCACATCTGTACCTTCGACAGTCATATACTCGGGTATGCGTTTATCATTTACAGTGTAAAACTTGTGGAACGCTTCCAGCGATCGTAGTGCAGCAGCCTTTGCCAGGCGTGTAAGGTCTGTGTTGGAATTAAATATTATTTTAACTCCAACTGCTGAGTTGAGGCTTTTGTATGACAACTGCCAATGTGGCTATAATATAAGAGAATTCAATCGTGCAAAATATTTGTGCTGGCAATATACTGGGAATCGAGCTTTTCATACATCAGCGTGATGAAACATGAAGCAGCCAGTAACATAATAATAATAAATTTGAGTGCAAACAGTGGCACATATGTAATGGAATACCTGAACTGAGACCTCCTCCTGTGCTTATGCCAATCTCACCCAGATGCAGAGCAATCCACATTGTCTGGATGGTTTTGAGATGACGTCCTCGATTGCTTTCGGTGAGGTTGCGGTATTCGAAATCTCCTGTGTACCCCAGCTTGCCCTTGGTAGTTTTCAACCCGTTGTAAAACAAACCAGATTTCCCAATCTCGCTGTCGAGCAACATTCGCGTGGCGGCTTCAAGTGTTGACAGCCACCTTGGGTTCACGCGAGCTGCCAGCGCCATAGTCGTCAAGTATGAATAGTCTATGGGGATCAGCTCAACACCCAGTACTCCGTCCCCAGACGCAGAGTCCTCTGTCTCGGACCAGTCATACGCATAGCCCATCACCCCGCCCTTGTACTGGGGCAGTACAAACACGCGGATGTCTTCAGCCTCTTCATCGCTTGCATCGTACGCCATTACGTCGGCCACCGATGTCCAGTACAAACCAGTCAAGGCCGTCTCTGCGGCTTGCATCGTTACCACCCCTTCGTTTGGGAACTGTGCGGCACCCTCCATCAAGCCCCGTACCACACGCAGATCGTCCAACGGGGCGTTGGCGTTCACCGATCTCCCGTCCCCAGAGGCTTGGATCAGCGGCCCGCGTGTATCCTTGTCGATAGCCCAATTGGTCAACCCTAGCAACTTCGATGTCATGACCTCTCGGATGTACCGCGTGGCCTCAGCATGCGCCTCAGCATCCTTCAGACACGCAGCCGTTCTCAGAAACAGCCCCATATGTTCGGCGGTGGTGTGGTGGCCGTTTGCATACACTACGTCTTCTTCGGAGGGGAGGATATCAATGTAATTCGTGTACACGCCATATCGGAAAGGAATGAACAAGTTGTGATTCCGCATCTTGGTCTTGATAAACGACAAGCCCTCGGTCACCGTATCCTTCCACGCGCCAGCAAGTAGAGGTGCTGACACCGCTGGTAGAGTGGGCGGGGTGCACGGTTCCAGATGCACCACCATCACTGAGAACTGGTCCACAGTCAGGTCAAAGTAGTACCATAAACCCAACAAAGCCTCTGCCCTCTCTTCCGACGCACTTCCCGGCTGATTCACACGCTGTGCAACCACACCTCCCACCCACTGCGATACATCGGGGCTGTGTACGCCAACTGAACCCTTGAGTTGGGTGCCAGCTGGGGCGCGATAGTATACGCGCACGGTCATGGGGGATGTCATAACTGGCACCTTCAGCCCATCCAAGTTCAGCAGGTACAACGCCTGAGTAGAACTATCCGTGCTCGCTTCACCCACCTCTAGGTATAGCTTTGTCGTCGCAGCAGTTGTGCCGTCCGGCAGAAGACGCTGCACGATAACATCTTCAGCCACGTGAGTGCGTATGAACAGCTTGATCTGATCCATAGTCTTGGCACGTGCACTTACCGACGCCGGTCCTTCGGGCACAGCCTCAGCCTCTCCGTTAAACAGTTCTCGGACTCCAATATCCGGGCGATACACCGCAACCCCTTTACCATACGAACTAACACGCGCCCGTGTAGCAGCACCCGGTTGAGTACCGAACTGGAACATATCAGCCAATACAGACTGGTTGCGGGGAGTGCCATCCTCATCCAAAGTACCAGGAACAGTCCCAGTGGCAAACACCGCGCCACCCCGATACACAAACCATCGAATATTCACTGCGCTTGCCTCGGACATGGCCGCAACAGAGGGTAGTATCAGCACCTTCAGTCCCTCTAGCGATTGCATACCATCCGTGTGGTCGAGGATGACTTTATGGGGCACTTGCAGCTGGGTGAGGGCTCCCATCATACCTTTGTACGCCCCAACGTGCTTCATCTTGATAAGAGACGAATTAGGTCCAGCCACAGCCCACCACGAGTCATCGGTGGCGGGTGTCTTGGTGCTTTCCAGATACATGCCGTACGCACCCCCATTCGGGTGGTCGTAGTGGTTCCTGGTAGCAGCAGAGTGTATCACCCCTACATCCGCTCTGCGTGGTCGATCGAAGAGTACAGCATCCATACGCTCAATCCATGTCATCCAGCGTCGCCTGAACTCACTCCCTACGCTTGTGGTCATAGACGGTGTCTTGCACTCAAACACACCACACCCACTCGCTACCGCAGCACCCATAACCAAGCCTGTATCAAGATCCTTGTTGCCGTACGCAAACACCCACGATGGTGTGTCACTGTCAGCAGCGCGTGCGTACTTGTTTAGGGCTATTTTAGTCCGAAAGTCCTCCCTAGTGCTGTACTCCATGCCGTTGGTGTTGGACACCGAGTCCACCTCCCACACCCGCAGGAGACTGTCATTCCTCCGCACCGCATCCAAACCGGTCCAAAGTGGGTCCAGATAATCCATGGGGTACACCTCTGCGATCACCTTGAAAGTGGGCCGTACTTCCTCAGCTGCCACCCGTATACTCTCCTGCCAATCCGCCAGAGTCTCGTGTCTCCATCTCAGCCACGCTCGATAGTTGAGCTGTCTACTATCCGCATCCTGTACCGAGGGACAGGCACTGTACCCTTTTCCTTGGTTGAGTCCTTGTTTCTTAGACCAGAGGGCAAACAGGCGGTCCGAATCAGGCCCCGCGCCAAACCAGGAGCCGGCTGTATCGCTAAACATGGGGACATCAGCCCAATATCCGTCGAGGTCGGTGGATTTGGCCAAATCACGTATCCTGCCCAGAAACCAAGCTCTGAAACCTTCATTGTTGGGGTCAAACCAAGCACTCTCCATCCCCGCAGTCACCCACACTTCCAACTCACCGCAAAACACGTTCTTGATCCCGGCCAAATTAGTCTGCAACCAGGTGGACTTCTGTGGATCGTTAGTCATACTGAGTTCTGTGGGTGCCCCTGAGCCTTTCAGGCATCCACCTGGTATGTTCACCTCTAGTGAAGGGATGTATATCACCGATCGTAGACCAGCACCCTTAGCGAGCTTCGATGCCATTGCCAGATACGCCACCTGCTGAGCGAATTGCGCGTCGGTGTGTAAGTTCGAGAGGCCAGTATCAAATTCCACCACCGAACATCCATCCCGCATATACTCGTCAATCTTAGCATTCAATGCTGCTTCATTATCCACCGCGATGTTCAGACTCATACCACATACACGTACACCCGCCGTCCAATCCTTAGACGATCGCACAGGTATAGCGGGGGCACTCACCGCAGGTTTAGGTAGTGCGCTGGGTCTTGGGGGTCGCACTTCGTTCTCATGTACCGTGAGCTCGAGACTGTCCATAGCTGAGTCGTCGAACGTACCTACAGGACCTTCGGTGAAGTATCGCACATGCATCTCGTGTTTGCCATTAAGGTAGCCACCTTCCGGGTATGTGAAGGTGGCATTACCTTGTAGCATGGTCCAATTCCAGTCGATAGCTCCGTCATTGGTAAGTACGCCTGTCTCTGTTTTCGTCTGGAAGTTCATCAGAGCGAACTGCCATTTGTTCCACTCCCCCTCCGGTCCCAGCCACATGGACGTTAATGCGACACTCGTGATGTTTCTGCCAGCTGCGGGGAGATCGAACACGAACACGCCGCTGTATCCCTTCCGTACAGTGCCGTTGGACTGGAACTCATACACATTTTGAGGAGCTTCGTTCTTGCCTGTGACTGTGCTTAATGTTTGAATCCCCTCTGATGGCGCCACAACCTGGCCTATGCTCGTAGACAAAGACTTGGGGTGAGCTGAGTGTGAGGCAAAAAGCCCATCCACACGCTGGGGGTCTTTCTGGGGGTCTTTCTGAGTAGTTCCCTCTACAACCAACAGCTCCATTCTGTGAATAAAGGCGTTATCGTACGTCCCATTCGGACCGTTCGTAAAGCATCGCATGTACAACCCACCCGTGGTACTCACAAACGAATCGGCTGAATCACTGACACTCCCCACAAGCTCGCTCCACAGGAAGTCACCAGCAAGACGGTTGTCTACTATGGGAGCTTCCGTGCCAGTTGTACGTTGCAGTGCACACTCCCATAGGTTATACTCGTCCGGACCGTTCCACAGAATACGGGCAGTGATAGCGGTCACACGCTCAGATTTTATGGAACTATCCTGGAAGGTGAAGATACCACTGTAGCCTAGCGGAGTACCCGTCGACGACATGAACACGGAATCGTCGTAGAACTTGGCATCAGTCGCCGCTTGTGTTGTATTCAACACGGCAGTGGTGGTTTGCAGTGCTTTGATACCATTCCCAGGCAGCTGCGTAGTGCCTAGTGTCGTAGTGAGTCCTAAAGGGTACAGAACATACTCCCTAGTCTTCTGTGAAGGCTCGGGTGTTGGCGATGGTCTGAGTTGTACTACACGTGGTGCAGCAGAAACCTCTGTTGGTGCTAGCACCGACGGAGAAGCACTCGCGTGACTATTGGCGCTTGTTGAGAATGCGGCTATCAAGCCGTAGAGTATGCATGCCCACATATGGTACGTACTGCAGGGTTGATACTATTTCTGAGTGTTATGCTGTGGTGTTGTAGTTGTACACTGTTGGGAATAATATGTCCAACTGTGCGATTGTGTGTCTATGGAGAACTACGTTTCTCTATATATACAGTATATGGATTGCTACTACCCGCACAAGGCCGGCGTACTTCCCAACACTACTAACAGATCAGGCTCTCACTGCCTGATGGTACCTGTAAGATTGATACCATCCGAGGCTTCATAATCACCCAGTCTATGGATCGTGACCGAGTCACCCCTATTCGACCTGTCATTCTCGCCTGTAGTATACACGTGTACTGACATGCGAACTCACTATTTTGTGGACGTCCGTGGCAGATTATGCTCCTTGAGTAGTCCATTATCTCTATTTAGATCACTATGAGAGTGACAGCACTCCCTCCCATACACTTTACCTGTATGGCTAAGATGCGCTAGCCTTGTACAATATTCATCTATTCACGCGAAACGCTGAGATATCATATTGTTCGCGCTGTCCACACTCGGAATCGTGCGCAGATGTCTCGCATATTGCTTGAGAATTCGTTCACAAGATATATCTTTGATATGTCATAGCTCACAAGGGCTGAGCAAGGATTATACCGATCGTTATGTGCCTTCAAGAGCCTCACCGTCCGCCATCTTGCCCACCATGACACATCCAAAGCTATTGTGTGCGAGATGTCGACGATAATCGAGGACCGAATCCGTAACATTCTGGCGTAATTTAGCCTAATGCTGCGACCCCCGTATCACTGTATTATTAACGGAAAGGCCTCCACTCTAAGTCGTTCTACTCTTAAATGTATTTATGTGTTTGGTTGTACTATCAGTGATATCGATATGTTGCCAAAGGATGAATGTTTTGGTATGGTATGTGACTACTTTGACAGAAGTATTCCGACGTTGTGCACTATGTGTTTCTTCACGCACGTGTATTCTTGCTGTAAACTGAGAAAAATCAACAGCAGCGCTTGGCGTATGTTTTGTGGGTGACAACTGACAACTGACTGAATCTCAGAATGGCATCATATCATTACGATCTGCGAGACGGCGTTTGGTACTGGGATTTATTTACATTCTGTGTGGTTCGAAACAAATCATATATTTTCTAAAAACAAAATACAAAATATGCTTCTCTTTGTATAGGAGGCTATGTAATTTTTTTTGTGAATATTTTTTCCTCCTTTTTTGGTAATAAAATATCACTTTATGGCGAAGCCGCGAAATCGATGACTTGACATTTTAACTTGACAGCAGTGAGGATGTGAGGCACTCAGCAGACTTGTCATGTGCAATTTATTTGTGTAGAAGGCTATGAATTTAGGAGGCTATGCTTCTTCATTCTTGTCACTTATATCGATAATAAATAAAACGATCCTGTGACTTGTGACTTGTGAACTTGTGACACAGTGACAGTCATGATGCGTCACATCTAATAAATACGCAGCCTCGTGCGATAAAACATACTCTAATATTTGGAGAGGGAGATGCATGTGGCAGAGCTGTTTCAGCTTTGAAAGCTATGAACTACATAAACACATAGTACGCAGCATACATAATTTATTTACAATAACATTTCTATTTGCGATATACATGCTATATACTGATAGACACAGTTGTGCTCGTAGCACACAATGGTATTTGTATATCCGTTGGCGATAGACAGTCGTAGATTTGACAACTCGCACCACACAGGTAACTTTACACACTTGAAATATTTCTATAGAAATACGAGATTCAAAATGGGTTGGTTTATACTCAATATATCCTAAATCTCGTAATGTCCATTCAACCGACTACTAAATTAAGGTATCGATAATCAGCCACAATGCGATGTGTCTAGTATGCCAGTTTCCCGGTATGATATTTTAACTTTAGCCTACTTGCACTTTCTATACTAAAACCAATATATGAACTACCTACATATTGTAATGTATATATATATATATATATATATGTGTGTGTGTATGTGCGTGTGTGTTATATATAAGTTATAAATATATGTATATGTGTGTGCGTGTACACATGCGTATAAATATATCTATATATATATATGTATGTATGTATGTATGTATGTATTGACAAACTTCGCATTCAATTATGCACTACAATGTCTACT
>NW_014039431.1:18743-22106 GCF_001186125.1 Sphaeroforma arctica JP610 | reverse complement strand
ACTAAAATATTAGCCCTACCCGATTGATCGTTGTCATCCACAGTTCCTGTTGTTCCATCAAATCCCCAGTCATCCTTATCGCTGACCGGCTCTTCCGAGTGCTGTGGCTGCTCTGGCCCTGTCATTCTCTCTTCAACTGGCGACATATCGTCTGCTTGCAGCTGGTGACGATGTACAAATTCTATTTGCGTATCGTCTTTCTCCGTTACAGTTGTTACCGTTTGAGGTGAGGTGCTGGGTTGTATATCCGTCTCTGGTTGGATACTCTTTACAGGCACAGTGTGCGTACTACTACTCGGTTCAGAGACAGTCGCTATAGGCTCTTCCACCTCTTCATCGTCATCTAATGGGACCATCTGCTCAACTGAACTCTCTTTTTCGTGTGTGTTAGTCACACTCTCAGCCACATCTCCATTCACTTGACTTCTCCCGAGGGATTCGGTTGCATCTGCGGTGTCTGGTGACGGGTTGTCTGTAGGCTGCTGCATGTTGTCAGTTGTGTACAATAACACGCCCACACCAATCAGCCCAAGTGTAGGGGGTTTAGGGGTTTAGGGTGATATTCTACACCTTAGAAAGTCACCTACGCAATCTTTGATCCATTGTGGGTGCACCGGTGGAGGACAGTTAGAGGTAGCTTGCTGGAATGAATCAATTGACAGTGTGGCGGTGGTTTGGGTGCATGGTGTAATTGGGTGTGTGTATTAGTATGTACTTGTATGATGAAAGCGTTTCCCACCGGTAGAGCTAATGCAATAGTCACACCATTGCTGTGATACTTCGGCCTATGGTGCTAGTGTGTGTTCACTCTGCGCTCTCAGTGTGGACAGAAGACAATACGCAATCTAGCACTTTATGCTTACTGCACCTACTAACATATTTATATACATATTTATATAATTTCATATATACTCTCGCTTGTACGTATGTGAAATCAAGCGTCAAACCCAAGACGCTAAGGTTGGCTATTTCTACTTCTATGGTATTAATAAACCAAAATTATTCACTCAAAAGGGTAAAAACCATGTTTACATCATCATTCAATCAGTATATGGTTTATACACTGTTGCTAACTTCATAGAGTTAAAGGCGGTCAATTGATGAGTCATATAGTTTGCACGTGTACACTGGACTAAGTAATAAGTTTAAAGAGTTCTAGGGTTTAGCTTTGTCCTCATGCAATAATATATACATATACACACCTATATTTATCTAATATGACTAGAGGAGTGCAGGATCTTCTTGTCGATAAGTATTTAATCAATACGGGGTTAGTGATATATATACACATATATATACACTTTAATACAACTGTATGGTGTATGTATTTGGGTGCACTTCAAAGTTCAATCACGAATGTGAACCATCTACTCGACACCTGAATCAGTGGAACACAGAACACGCATAAAATAGACAGACTTATTGCACGCATACACTTATACACTTACATATACATAATAGCGTATATATTCAGTACAACATATTTATACATACATACATATATATATATATATATATATATATATATAGAAAGGAAACCTATACTCAAATATTCATACACAACACAGCAACATGTCGGGAGCACACGTGCGAAAGGGTGGCATGGGCAAAGTGCATAAAGCCACCAAAGCCGACCCATCATCCACACTGTTTGTGCGAGGCATACCAGCAACATACACCGATGAAAGCTTACAAGAGTTGTTTGGCGATATAGGGCCTATAAAAGAGGCCTTTATTATTGTAGATAAGGAGACGAAACAGAGTAAACGGTTTGCGTTTGTGAAGTTCGCTCTCAAGGAAGATGCCATCACATGTGTAGAGAAGATGAACGGCCATATGGTCAATGGTAAGAAGATCCAGATAACGTATGCGCACAGAGAGGAGAAGGTGGGGAAACCCAAGAAACCCAAGGCAGAGGCTAGTGGCGATGATGCGGAGATGCAAGTGGTGGCAGCGGATGGTACTGTTCAGGAGGATAAGAGTGCACACACAGACTCAGAGATACAGAGTGATGTGCAAACAGAAACAGAGCCCATGCATGTGGATGTGGCTGAAGTGGCTGGGGACGACACAGTACAAACAAGTGACGACAAACCACAGCACACAGACACAGACCAGCACACGGGTAGTAGTACCAAGACACACACCAAGCAAAGTGCAGAGACTGACGAACAGAAGAAGGAGAGGGAAGCCGCCGCACTGAAGGACGGCAGGACAGTGGTGGTACGAAATGTACCCATGGGCACACCCAAGAAAATCATTCGCAGCAAATGCAAGAAGATAGGGGTACGTCATGCACCTTACGGAGGCATAGAGCACGCATAGTGTATATTGTGATGAATCATCCTTGAGCATTGGATGTGTTGATTTTATAGGGCATATATATATATATATATATAAATATACTCATATATATATATATATACATATATATGTATATATATTGATATACATATATATATGTATACATATGTATATATATGTATATATATATATATATATATGCGTGTGTGTGTATATGTGTATGTAAATATATGTATATATATATATATAGGTATGTGTATGTATGTTTGCATGTATGCAATAAATATATATATGTAAGTTCATATATATAGATATATGTATATAGGTATATATATATGCGTAATATATATACATATATATATATGTATATATATATGCAAGTTTATATATACATATATATATATTATAGTATATATATATATATATATATACAAACATACACACATATATAAATTTATATATATTTATATATATATTATTATATTATTGTTATTATTATACTATGCCTTGCTCTAGATTGAGCTCTACAGATTAAGATATGCCTGACTTTTGATTGTACTTGGTTGTGTACTCGTATTTGCACCTCGTCCTACTATACAACACTGGAGACGTCTGGTGTAGTTTGACTTGCATTCAGGGTTTAGGGTTTGCCCACGGGGACGTGATACACTCATTTGAGTGACATATACCTACCTCGGCCTATCCAACGTCTATGATGTCCATGGTCGTTGGTTGTGATGTGTGTACATATCTGGTCAAAGACACCTATCGGACGTGTCTTCTTTAACTCTCTTATAAACGTTGTACGTATAAGACTATGTACGTATAAGACTATGTACGAATAAGACTATGTACGTATAAGACTATATAAGTATAAGACTATGTACGTATAAGCACAGGACGTGTGTGTTCGATTGGCCAGGCTACCGTCTCTTGTAAGCTTTGTACGTATAAGACTATGTACGCATAAGCACAGGACGTGTGTGTTTGATTGGCCAGGCTAACATCTCTTGTAAGCTTTGTACGTATAAGACTATGTGCGTATAAGACTATGCACGC
>NW_014039431.1:4952-18723 GCF_001186125.1 Sphaeroforma arctica JP610 | reverse complement strand
ACGTATACGACTATATACGTATAAGACTATGTACGTATTAGACTATGTACGTATAAGACTATGTACGTATAAGCACAGGATGGTATTCGCCAGGCTAACGTCTCTCATGGGTCTGGTTGCAGCGGATCGAAACGTTTGAGTACCACTTCCCAACAGAAGAGGAGGAGCAGACGATGACAGCAGTGATAGTATTCCCAGATGCCCAACTGGCACACCGGTCAATGGTGAACATCAATGGGCAGACCTTGAAGGGGTCCAAGGTAGGTATGGCTGGTGATATAGCTCATATAGGTGTCTAAGGTAGGTATGGCTGGTGATATAGCTCGTATAGGTGTCCAAGGTAGGTATAGCAGGTAATATAACTCACATAGATGTCTAAGGTAGGTATAGCAGGTAATATTACACATAGACGGGCACTTGAATGTGTTGTTTGTATTTTTTACATACACGTCGCTGCATGTTACAGATTGTGGTGGTTTGACTTCCTGTAGAAACATCGAATACTGAGATGGATATTAGAGTAGACTTGTTTATATTTCTGTTCGTGTATGTAGAAATATATGTTCAAATATGTATATATATATAGTTATAGTTATAAATATTCAGGCATATATTCATATATACTAAGGTGTGCATCCCATGCGTACAAACACTAAGACAATGACTTCTGAACACAACAGTTAGTGGCGGTACTGAAAAGCAGAGACAAACAGAGACAGGAGCAGAGACAAACCAAGAAGACTTTGGCCAAGTCGCTTGTGATTGTGCGTAATGTCGCCTTCTCTGCCACCAAAGAAGACTTTGACGATCTCTTTGGAACGTGTGGTATGTTGCTGTGGGGGTGTTCTCCATGCACCTGTAGCAGTGCGTGTGTATGTGTGGGTGTGTGCTTGTTCGTACAAGTGGATATCTCCGAGAATGCGTGTGTAAGTGGATATATGTGTCGTTATGTATATCTGCCTATCTATTTATAAGCGTTTAGGCTTATAAATGTATATGTTTATGTGTACCTTCAGTGTATATACTTTTTCACTGGCCAGTTCACTACATGCTGACAGCACTGAGTGCTCAATTACTGCAATTCTCGGTGGGTTGGCAATGTTTTGGCTGTCACATGTGTGGTGCGAAGGAAGTAGTAATGTATGTACTGGATTATCATAAAAGTAGTAAAGAAACATAAAAAGTAGTATTGTATGTACTGGATTATCAAAAAAAGTAGTAAAGAAACATAAAAGTAGTATTGTATGTACTGGATTATCAAAAGGCAGTAAAGAAACATAAAAGTAGTATTGCATGTACTGGGAAAGTAAATTCCAAACTACAGGTGGATCATACAACCACACACCATGTGTATACATATTTGCTGTATGTGTGTGTAAATGTGGGTAGACATATATAGTGCACTGGATTATCGGCTGTAATACACGGAAGCGAAAGCTTTATTCACTTCGTATTTTCTCATATATATATAATATGTACATATATATAATCCAAGCTTATTACAAACATAAAACCCTATACCCTACCTGTCCAACCAGACTCACATCAGACACTGCCTTGTCCTTCCCATAGGCCCTATTCTCGACATCCGTATCCCCGTTAAGGACGATGGTGTCACCAGCCGAGGGTTTGCGTTTGTGCAGTATGCGGCGTATGCAGACGCACTGAAGGCCGTTGAGACACTCAACGGGCAGAAGATCAAGAACCGCGTAGTGGCTGTTGATTTTGTATTACCCACAGACGACTACAAGAAGGTGTGTGCTGTGGTGTGTTATGGTTGTCGTTATACTTACATAGATGGTATTGATGGTGTGTGCTGTGGTGTGTGTTATGGTTGTCTACTTACATAGATGGTAATAAAGGTGTGTGCTGTGGTGTGTGTTATGGTTGTCTTCATAATTACATATATGGTATTGATGGTGTGTGCTGTGGTGTGTGTCATGGTTGTCTTTACACTCACATAGATGCTATTGATGGTGTGTGCTGTGGTGTGTGTCATGGTTGTCTTTATACTTACAAAGATGGTGTGAGCTGTGGTGTGTGTCATGGTTGTCGTTATACTTACATAGATGGTATTGATGATGTGTGCTGTGGTGTGTTATGGTTGTCCTCATACTTACCCAGATGTTACTGTCCCGCTCATATGACTGCGTAGGCTAAAGACGCACAGGAGAGTGGCCAGGGTGTGGTAGAAGAAGAGCAAGACACAAACGAAAGCGCGCACAGCGACGCAGAAAGTGACGTTGGTAGTGCCAGTGAGGGATCATCAGATGACGACGATGCAGGTAGGTAATACGAAGGGGAACAGGATGTGTGTTATAACACACTCAGGTGTGTGTGTGTGCTTTAGCCTGAGGTGTATGTGTGTGTTGTATATGCACTCAGGTGTGTGTGTGTGCTTTAGGATGAGGTGTATGAGTGTGTTGTATATGCACTCAGGTGTGTATGTGTGTTCCGTTTCGTCACGTACGTGTGGGTTGTACTTGTTACGTGAATACGTGAGGCTGTCGAATGGTCACTCAACTTAGACAGCCACGTGTGTGTGCTATGACTTTCGTTTAGTGCCTTCGTGTGATTGGCAAGACAGTCCAGTGAGATTTCATTAATCCGGATCCCATCAGTGTAGAATATGTTGTATCTGTATCTCTTAATCCTATTGGCGTACAATATGTGCTATAACCAACACTCGCTTCTCATTGGCGCAGAGAGTGGCAGTGAAGAAGACTCCGGCGACAGCGACGACGACAAAGACACAGCGAAGCCCACGACACAGAACGTCAAACCACAACGAACGGACGATGTGGCAGAGATGTGCACTTTGTTTGTGCGTAATGTGCCCTTCACCGCATCAGAAAGCGATTTGCGCATGGTACTCTCGGGTAGGTCATGTGCACATGGGTGGTGGTCAATGCGTGCGTGTGTGTGTGTGTGTCTCTGTGTGTGTGTGTGTGCTGGGTTTATGACATTAATGCGCCGTGAACATCATCCAGAATGATCTAGGACTATTCTACTTTTGCTTGCATGTACCACGTGTGTATCTGTATAAAGATGGTATATATATATATCATTCGAACCCAATTTGTTTGTCCTATATCAATTGCATTGGCCTAATCCTGTCCCATTGCCTTCTCATTCTCCATACGAAATAGCCTACGGACAAATCAAGATGTGTAAACTGGTGGTGGATCGTGAAACACAACGGCCCAAAGGCACCGCTTTCGTTAAGTTTAGTGACCCCACCAGCGCAAGCTTGGTTATCAGAGAGGCGCAGAAGGCCGTCACAGCTCAGGTATAGTCACGTGTGCATGTATACATATGTGCCTGTGGTACATATACACATAAATGTGTACGTATTGGTTTGAATATATAGTTCAGATAGAATGCATATACCTCATCTGCTTCCTCAGTGCGTGGCTGTGCAAGTCTTATTCACACATATATTTATCTACCCCAGCCCATCACTTTGTTTACTAAACTATAAACCCCTGAACCTTAATTAGGTGTTCTCCGGTGGTAAGAATGGTAAGGCGAGTACAGTGAGTGATGGTGGTGTGCAGATTCAGGGTCGCTCACTAAACATCACTCTGGCGGTGGACCGACAACAGGCCACTAAGCTCGAACAGGTGAGTGCTGGGATGCATGTGATGTGTATGCATCGCGCGTGTATGCGATGTGTATGTAGTGTGTGTGTGATGTGTTTGTAGCGCGCGCGTGTGTGTGATGTGTATGTAGTGTGTGTGTGTGTGTGATGTGTATGTAGCGTGTGTGTGATGTGTGTAACATGTGTGTGAGCATAGGTGCGTCTGGCTATAGCACCTGTCATCGCAGTGTGGCTGGCTGTTTCTAATGTGTCGTTTATTTTCTGTGTCGTGGTATGTAGTGGGTTATATGGGGGTGTGTTATGGGTCGTAGGGTTTTGAAGTTTTACTGTTTTAACCTTAAAACCCTAAACCCAGCAGCACCTACCTACCACCAGCAAGTGCCTCGTTTGCCCGTCAGCTGTCCCGTGGCGTCTACTGTTCATTTGGGTTGGCTTCGTCTTGCTTACCCTCATATATCATTCTATGCATGCCTATCCACTCACACGCAACAAACACCAACTACCCCCTCTGAACGAATGCCCACACTCAACAAACACCAACTACCCCTTCTGAACGAATGCCCACACTCAACAAACACCAACTACCCCCCTCTGAACGAATGCACACACCATACAAACACCAACTACCCCCTCTGAACAAATGCACACACTCAACACCCCTTGCACAATACCACCACAGCAACAAAAGGGCGACGATGCTAATCTAAAGAGCGACAACCGCAACATGCGACTGGCACGCGAAGGTTACATCAGCAAAGACGTTGCAGCCGCATCCAACGTCTCACCAGAGGACGTCATCAGGCGACAGAAGGCGGACAAGGAGAAGTACGCCAAGCTCAAGGACACCAGGTACGTGCACGAGGCTAGGGATGGGGGGGTGTATGTGCTATGTATATGAGGCTATGTATGTGTGTATATATATATACATATAGTATATATGTGTGTGTGTAGGGATGAATATATAGCATTGCAGCTGGTCGTGCCTGTCTGCTTTCCTTTGTGTATTTTGTTCACTCGAGGAGTTCCATACTCCCTTTCGCAATCCAGCATATTAATAAACCCTACTCTCATTCTATTTTTAGATACTTCGTGTCACCGGTGCGTTTGGTGGTCCGGAACATTCCCCCCAAAATAGATGAGCACGAGCTGACCAAAGTGTTCGACGAAGCTGTGATCGCCGCAGATCCCTCAGCGCAACCAAGGGTATGCAGTTGCTAGGCAATTCTGAACCCTAAACTCTAATTCCTGAACCCTAGACCCTGAATCCTACGTACAAGTGTAGATGGACACTCAAGGCTTGTATTAACATACTGCATGACAAATAGTACCGAACATCATGCTATGAATTTAACTGTCATGCGAACACAAAAGATTTTCACGCTCCAATTCTTCAGGCGCTTCATTGATCGAGGTTTAGGGCTTTAGGGGGTTTTGACATCTGTATGTGTATGTATATATATATATTGATGAATATCTGTATGTATGCATAGAAAGTACTATATATATATATATTATTTTTTTTTGTAACGTTAGGGCGTTAGCTTTTATTATGTATATATGCATCATAACAAGTATATATATATATATTACATACAAGGTTTTAAACTTTAGGGTTATTACTGTGGAGTCCCATGAACTGCATCCCCAAACGCCCATTCCCAATGCATAAATGCACACTTACGCACACATTTGCTCGCATCATCCCATCGCATCCAACCCACACATATATATATATATATACGTATCCTCGCGCAATCGCTCACTCACCCACACCCTCGCCCACCACAGAGAATCGTCAAGAAGCTTAACCTCATGCGCAACAAAGAGAACGTAACAGGACAGACCATCGGGCGGTCACTGGGGTGGGCGTTTGTGGAGCTCTACTCGCACGAGTATGCGCTAGCCGCCTTACGAGCCACCAACAACAACCCACAGCTGTACTCGCAGAAGAAGCGCTTGATAGTCGAGTTTGCGGTTGAGAACATAGACAAGGTGCGTGTGTTGGAGGAGCGCAAGGCGAAGCAGTTGGAAGACGCTGGCAAGGCACCTCAGGACACCAATGGTATGTACGTGCATGCGCATGTGTCCGTGTGCGGGGTGTTGGGCAGGTATATATGGTTGTTATGCGCTTAGATGTGTGTTGTGTGTTGTATTAACTGCAGGAGCGTTAGAGTTAAGGGTTTTACTGAGGCGGTGATGATAAGACCTGCGTGGACCTCATGCGCATAACATACGACACGGTGGTCACGGCATTGGGATTAGATGGAGTCCATCCCACAGTATGTTGTAGGTGGTGGTGCTTGCACATAGCTGTCGTTCGTGGTACGTAACACCGTCCATCTGTCTTGTGGCGTGTTATATCCTCAACCGCCTCACCTCGGATCTCACGCCACAGGTTAAGTAATAGTGGAAGAGGCATAGCCAACATCCTCTGACACACCTTACAGACCATGTGTAGATAAGACAGGCATGCATATCTCTGTATATACACACACCCCTCTGTATATGTATAAGCAGTGCGTGTCCATGTATATGTATAAGCAGTGTGGGTCCATGTATATGTATAAGTTATGCCCTTACGTGTGCACGCGTATGTGTGTATAGCTACCGCCTATCTCCCATGCTTAACAGTATCGTTACCATCCACTCATCTACACCATCAGATAAGCCACAGCGCGAGCCGAAGGACCGAACTTCCTTTAAAGACTTTATTCTCAAACGTCAAGCAGCCAGACAGTCCAAACGCGCTCAGCGCCAAGGTAGTGCCCCCAACACACACACAGCACCCGCCACAGGCACAGCTATGAACACGCACGCACACGCGCAAGGTAATAAGCGCAGTCGAGTACACAGTGAAGGAGGCAGCAAGGTAAACAACAAACGGGCCAGAGACGACGGGGCAAAACCATCCAGAGACCATGGCAAGGACGCCTTCCTGACTGAGGTGAGGGGGTGGTTGGAATATGTGTAGTGGTGGGTGTGTGGGAGGGTTGTTGTTGTTGGTATGTGCGTAGTAGTGACTATAATAAGGACGTCTTCCTGACTGAGGTGAGGGGATAGTTGGTATATGTGTAGTGGTGGGTGTGTGGTTGGGTTGTTGTTGTTGTTGTTGGTGTGTGCGTAGTAGTGACTATAATAAGGACGCCTTCCTGACTGAGGTGAGGGGGTGGTTGGTACAGGAAAGCGTGGATAGACGAATAATCGTATCGTGTGTATTACGCACTGTATTTAGTTATATGCCTCTTTTGTACTTAGGATGTATATCACCTGCCCCTCTCAGGCCCCACAGATGCCATAGACATGCACCACCATATAAAACACTCCTATAATCCTAAACCCTAAACCCTCTGATTGTCACCAAACGACATTTTCCGAGTGTCTGCGTTGTACCTCTGGAGTCACCAGCAGATGCTCTAAGCAGTAGTAGTGACTAGTAGCAAACAGTCCATAAGCCGCATGACCTGAAGAGTACTAATAAGGATTTTAGAGTTCTAGAGTTATGTATACGTATAGACATGCCGTGAAATCTGATCCGACTGCAGCCCTATCCTCCCCGTACTCATGCGACTATTTCCTTATTTGGCAGGCGCAAACCCAAAAACCCGTCAGCAAGAAGGCAAAGCGCGATAGCAAGACACGACAAGCGGCACAGAGGAACGAGGCCAAACTAGACACGCTGGTGCAATCCTACAAGCAGAAGCTGTTTGGTGAAACACCCGCGTCTGGAGGTTCGGTACTAAAGAAGGATGCTAGCAGTCGATGGTTTTCGTAGAGGCACGGACGGATAGAGTGGGCAAGGATGGATGAGGAACCTAATCTGCAGGCGTGGGTTATGGAAATAAATTAGTATTAAGTTATACATGAAGAAATTAGTATAAAATTATGTGAACAAATAAGTATACAGTTATACATGAACAAATTAATATATAGTTGTAAATGAACAAATTAGTATAAAGTGTACATATATACATGAATAAATTAGTATACAGTTATATTTACACGAACAAATTAGTATAAAGCTTAAATATATCCATGAACAAATTAGTATACAGTTTTACATGAACAAATTAGTATCTAGATATACATAAACAAATTAGTATAAAGTTTATATATATACATGAACAAATTAGTATACAGTTTTATATGAACAAACTAGTATATAGTTATACGTGAACAAACTAGTATAAAGTTTATATATATAAATGAAAATATTAGTACAAGTTATACGTGAATAAATTTATAGTATTTAAAAGATATATTTGGAACGATCAATGCAATGACCA
Organism: Sphaeroforma arctica JP610; assembly: GCF_001186125.1. Classification (NCBI taxonomy): domain Eukaryota; class Ichthyosporea; order Ichthyophonida; genus Sphaeroforma; species Sphaeroforma arctica. The sequence goes on along the minus strand of NW_014039431.1, from coordinate 10,839 downwards.
TGTACTTTGATAATTGTTCTATATCAAATAGAATGCCCCTGCCAACGCAGAGTTGTACCCAGTCATACGATGCCATAGGATGTTTGCTAGCGCGTAAGCCAATCACCTTGTTATTCCTTTGTGATTACGATCGTCGCTGTCTAGTGCTTGCCGCAGCTAAAGTAGTTTGTAAACTGTTTCAGAGTTTGTGTGTTTGACACATCATTGCCATGGTTATCTCACTTCATCAGTGCTACTAGGTATATATGGTAAGGATACTGCTCAACAGCGTTGGTTCAGATTGTGGAATAAGGAAGAAGTATCGTGTGATAGCGTATGCGGACTGTAGAATCAGATTGGTCTGATTCCGTGTTTAATAGGTGCCTGTAGGTGACATTGTATAATTGTCAGTAATTGCCAAATATGACATATCAATGGCAACAACCTCATACTTCACACGAGCCAGCAGGATAGGATGTACAAAAGGCTGATCGTATATTCTTTTGATTACATATATACTGTACACGAGTACTACTGACTCCTGTACACATGGTTTTTACTATGGCGATTGTATAATGTATCGATTCACCCAACCACATCCACTGGCGGTACATCGGTGTGCACAATGTAAGCCTATTCGATGACGGTTCACTGGTGTGCTCAAATACTAGACTTATCGATGGGTTTGAATGATCCGATGACTTTTTGACAGACGGGTGATTGATAGTCTTCCGAGCTCGCGGCTTCTAGTTTGTATGCCCAATGAATGTGCACTGCCCTTGTTCACTCACGCACGGCTGTATCGATTTCAATAGAGATCACCTCATGATAGGGTTTTGCTCGTTAGACAATAACACATAGTGAGGCGATCGAGAGCACAGATTGTGACGATGTCTGCTAGATTATCAACAACAACAAAATCTTCCTGGAATGCTCTGCTGCTTTAACAACAGTGGTATCAATCACGCTGCGGAGCATCATGCCCTAGAAAGATATTTCTATAGTGCATTCAGATACGCAGATGTATGTTTTACAGTGTCTATAAGGCACAATTACGGACATCATTCACAGAGCCTGGACTCCATGCCTATATCACTGAAACATTTGTTGTACACACTAATGCGCAGGCTGTTGAGCGACTATTGTCGGGCCGCTCCAATAATTGCTTATTAATAGTTGTAAATGTGTATGCTCGTATGCTGATGTTTGCGGGGCGAAGCGTGCAAGAAATATAAATTTCTACATCTACGATTGGCCTATCACTTCAGGGTGTACATTTATTTCGTGTGTTTAAGATGTACGACATAATATATATATGAGCGGCGAGCGCATGTATACGAGATATGATGCAATTCAATGAGGACAGATGTGGATGAATACAGAGGAAGATCACGAACATTATGGCGTTACATAATGCCTTTATCAAGCCCCGAATGCTTCAAAATTTGTAATAAACACAAAACGAATCCAGAAAATAAATAGCAATGGAAAAGGGCAGGATAGCAACAGACCCCAGTGAGACCTAAGTTACACTGAATATAGAGCAAAACATAGCCGTGAGTAAGTGACTTTATTCAAAACTATGATAAAAGCTCTGTTCGTGCTTGGATATCTTACCTAATTTCAACTTTTTACATATTGGTCAGAGGTGTACCCTTTAAACATCTACGCTGAGCATATCTACGCTGGCCCTTCCTTTCAAAGACTCTCCAAAAACGTTCCAAGAAGGCGCAGGAAGGCTTACTCGTCTGCGATTTCTCTTGTTTCGACCACCGTCTTTAACAAAGGATCCCCTGATTTTCTTTATCACGGCCTGCAACTTAGCGTTCTTATTTCGCTGTTTGACAAATTCCAGGGTATTCTCCAAAGGCACTGTTGAGTCCATGGGGTATTTGTGTGCTCCGTCCGAAAGTGTCTGGGTGGGGCTTTTCGAACAGTCCAAGACACATGCTTCAACTTTTCTTGGCAGGCAAACAGTCTGCTCCAACCGTATTGGTTTGTGTACGATATTGTACTCTTTCACGCGAGAGTTGGCAACCTTCATTCGGAAACACTCCACCGAACCAACTTCGGGTTGATCTATAGCAGCGTCCATTCCTGTACGAGAATTGGAAATCTTCATGCGAATACACTCCATTGAATGAGGTCCGGTTTGGTGCACACTAGCGTTTTCTTTCATGTGGGAGTTGGCAATTTTCATGCGGATACACTCCATAGAATCAACCCCGGCAATATTCTTTAGCTCTTTAACCGTCCGATGCATCTCTGATGACTTCTCCCGTTCCCCACTGGTTAACTGCGACATGAGATATTCTCGGGCACACCCATCTATTTGTAACCTAACGTTTGAAAGCTGATCTCTTTGTATCGTTAATTGTGTACGGGAGGCAAACTCCTCTTCGCCTTCATCTGGTAGAATCGGCTCAAGTATTTCACGTGCGAGCGATTCCAAATTTCTATCTTGTTGATCGACCTCAAATCGGGCGATTGCATGCTGTAAGAACGTTGTCACTACCTTTTGCGACATATTGATAGATGTTTTGATCAAACTTTTGAAGAATTATATATTTATATTTACATACAAATATATTATACGGCGTACAATATAAGATTTCTTAGCCTTTATACACAACATTATTGTTGGTCACAACAATATTGTTTGTATGTGCTTCATTTTATATGCTCAAAAAAAACATTGGTTTTTGTTCTTGTTTTGTTTTAAAAAAACAATAAAAAACAATAAAATTCTTGAAAAAACCCCCTCGGTCAACCCCTCGTCCCCTCCCCGTTGTTTCTGGTTCACAGACTCACAGTACTGTGAAGTGTGCAGTGTGAACTGTGAATGTGAACACAAAACATTCATGAGACCCAGCCACCCAGGTCCAAGGGCCTCAAGGCCTAAGCCCTCAGCCCTCAGGGCTCAGGACGCAGAGGCTCAGGCGCTCAGCCCACTCAAGGTTGACCGCTGCGGCTGAGGCCAACTCCAGTCTCAAGTCTTATCAAGTCTCAATTCTCAACCTACAATTCTCAACAAGTCTATTATATTATTTAAAAAAACAAAAAAACAAATTACTCTCAACAGTCACAATAGAAGTGGAGTCACGAATTGTCCGCTACTGCTACTACTCTCTACTTAAGTAGTAGTGTCTACTACATAGTCCAGAAGCCAGAAGGTCAATTTGGTCAAGTGTCAACATTCAACAATGTAAAGCATTTACAATATATAAGTATATATAAACATAGCCACTGAAAATTGAACAATATATAAAAACTTGCATTTGTTTTAGTATAAACATAACCTCTGAAAAAATAGTAGTACTCAAAAATAAGGGGTTTTTTTATTAAAATAACAAAGGAAAGAGGAACCCCCCAAAAGACTATTCACTAAATATATAAATATGTAATTATAAATAAAAATATATATATAAATATAAAAATTACACTAAATACAAGAATGATAATACTAATAGAAGTTATTGAAAATGAATATGAACTGTGAAAAAATATCTCTTGAAAAATAACTTGCTCTCCGAAATCCGAGAGGAACTCCAGTCACCGCGAGAGTGGCAGAGTTTGAACTCTAATGAGAGAGTACCAGTCAGAAGCAATTTTTCACAGACTCCAATAGTAATGGCAATCCAGTGTGAGCCATTTATGATTTATTGCAAATGTTTATTTATAAAAAACATATTTTCAAAAATAAATGGAAAAGTGAATCTAAAAATAAGTGGCCCTATGAAACAGTATTATTATATTAACTTATTTATCATGGGCTTATAGTACATCTTGGCCGAAGTATATACGATATGAACAGCATTCAAAGACTATATCTGTATCGTATTGGTTAAACCATTCATATCTCGTATTATCTACAATAATATTGATCGATATTATAGTTTTAAATAGATAATAGAGTCTCAAGTCTCTTATCTTTTATAACGCAGAATTCAACCAGCTTTTTAAGAAATCTTGTCATCACCGGCGTGGTCAGCTTTAAAAAAAGTTTAAATCCATGTTTCCTCAGCCCATAGTAAAAAAATTGATTCTGAATGAACAAAGGTATCCAAATATCTATCAGGGAAAATTCACCCAAAATAAATAGTGAATAATTGAATACTCTATTCTTAAGAAAAATATCAATCAAAAACAAAATGAGTATTTTACTATTTTCTGATAAATTTGAAATAAGATTTTAAAATGTAGAGCTTTTGAAGAAGTCAAGAAGGCTATCAGAGCTGGGGAACCCCCTCAGACAACAATGAAGGCGAAATGTCACAATCCCCTCTCGTCGCATAAATACTTCTTGTTCAACAATTCAGGGGGGAAATCCCTGTGTTATTTAGACCCTTTTCTGCAACTTCATTGTTTTGTTTTTTAAAAACAAAACTCCAAAAATTACTTATAAAAATAGTGTAATTATATATATAAATGTGAATGTTATGGATTAGGATATATTTAAATATTGCCGGTCCTCGCAGGGTTTAGCGTTCAGTTGCGCTCTACATGATGGTTGTAAATATAATATTTAAAAATATATATATAAGCTGTGCGCGTATATATTATATTTGTTATTTATATTTTGAAATACATACTGTGCTGTCATTTTTAAATTACTATGTTTGGCTGTGCTTTTGTGGTATAGGGATAATATTATTTATTTCAAAAATGGCAAGTATGTATGATACAATGTATGAACATATGGCTTACCCCCATCCTCGCTTCTCGACCGGATATGACGGATAACCAGGCCCTTCTCGGTATTTCGTACTCTGCACTAACCCATTCCGCGGCACTACACGGCGCAGACCCGATCCGTACCACAGAGGTGGGTACTCTACTTAGTAAGTCAGCAAGCGAATATGTGGAACATTCGATAGTAACAGTATTTTGTCAACACCGGGTTTTGAACGGGAATTTACTGACCACTTCTTCCCCTCAACCTTTCCTGAACCACTACAGCGACTATGAGAGGCATATCATATGTTCATACATTGTATCAAACATACTTGCCATTTTTGAAATAAATAATATTATCCCTATCAAGAATTACCGACATAGCCTTCATCAGACTGGCACATCTGGTTGGCTTATCGGAGGATCAACTAGGTAGCGTTAATAGTCTCTAGAAACCTATATTCGGTTGAGCCATCTCGCTACCAAAGTATTCAGATATTAATAAAATTGGAAAGTAAATAAAACTCTATTAATAGAACTAGACCAGCTCTTTTATGTTTGGTATTTTACTGAGGCCTTTTAATTGCCTCATCCAAATATCTGATATGTTAAATGGAAAAGGTTTAATTAATAAAACCATTAAAAACACATTTTTGGAAACTTAAATTCCTCGTGCTATTAAGAGCACATTTAGGAAACTTAAGTTCCTCGTACTATTAACAGTACATTTAGGAAACTTAAGTTCCTCGTACTATTAAGAATACATTTATAATTTGCGTACTGCTTAAGAGTACGTTTATACATAGAGTCTAATGTGGAGGCCCGGCTTATTACACAGACCCCACCCAGCTTTGAGACCCAAGAGAAGCAAGTTGCTCACTCAAGCTGATTATGGGTCAAAAAGCGAGACAGGAAATACGAGACGAAACATTAAGTAGCATAACATATAGTTAATGTTTCTCAGGCGGAGAAGTTAAGCATTTTTGGTTACCCTGTGAGTTTTAGGCTTAGGTCCAGTAGATCCGTGGTAGTCGACTGGACGTTCCTTACGCTTCAGTGTCTTAAGCACATATGAAGGATGAGCATTAGGGCTCGGGATAAATGCTGTAGGCGGATAATTTTTAACTTCCGTTCCTTCAGACGATGGAAACATGCTATCTTTTTCAGCTTGTGACTTATGCAACCGTTTACGCCATTTTTGATTAAAGGCTTTTAAATAGTCTTGGTTATCGAG
>NW_014039431.1:0-3925 GCF_001186125.1 Sphaeroforma arctica JP610 | reverse complement strand
GTTAATGTTTCTCAGGCGGAGAAGTTAAGCATTTTCAGATACCCTGTGAGTTTTGGGCTTAGGTCCAGTAGGTTCGTGGTGGTCGACTGGACGTTTCTTAAGCTTCAGTGTCTTAAGCACCTATGAAGGATGAGCATTAGGGCTCGGGATAAATGCTGTAGGCGGATAATATTTAACTTCCGTTCCTTCAGACGATGGAAACATGCTATCTTTTTCAGCTTGTGACTTATGCAGGCATTTACGCCATTTTTGATTAAGGGCGATTAAATAGTCTTGGTTATAGAAAGCATCTGAAGTCAACTCAGCTATTGTACCGTCTATAAAGTGTGTACGATAGTATGTACAACCTCCCTTATCCGTTCTCCATATAATGTCTTTAAATTCAGAACGATCAATAGGGGCATTAGAGTCATGTCTTCTTGCGGTTATATTCTCTGTAGTCGGAATACGACTTGTGCCTATATTATGCGCACTAGAACCATCGGGGTTACTTACCTCGTACGTTCCACTTTTAGTGTCTGCTACAGAGATTATGTATGGACCTATCCATTTAGATGTTGATACATTAGCATGGAATTACGTTGACGGATGCTAACTCTGTCACCAACCTGATACTCTGCTATCTTCCTGGTAGTGTTCCAACGCTTTTGCCTTTTTAATAAGGCTATATTGCGTATTTCTCGCAAGCAAGGATATACAACGTTATAAATACGTTGGACCTTCTCTAACCATGGTAACTCATGGTAATCGGGTTCGTCCTTGTTAAAAGTTTAACTGTCACGAAAATAGTGAGCGGGTGTAGTTCCTGTAACCGGATCAGCACACTCGTTCATCTGTGTTTGTACCCACTTAAGTTGGTACGGTCAATCATCTGCATCATCCGTTAATGCAGTACGCAAGAAGAACTTAAGTCTTCTATGGCGCATTTCATTCGCGCCTTGCGTTTGCGGCATATATGGCACACCTCTCTTATGGCATATGCCTGATACGAGTACTAGCGATTCCATTACGTCATCGCAGAACTCACTACCGTTATCAGTGCACATAATACCCGGCCACCCGTGGCCAGCAAAGACTTGGTAACATAATTCTGCCACGGTCTGCGTATTCTTATCCTTTAATGGATAGAGCAAGTTAAACCGTGACACCACATCAAAGAAGTGGCATCTAAAACGCCTGTGTGCTCGGACGTGGGCAGGTCAACCAGATCAATGATGACCCTGCGTCATGGAGCATCTTCAGTCACACTCTTAAGCGGTGCGAAACCATAGCGCTTGATCTGATTGAGATCACAGTCTGTGCATGACTGATATACTCTGTCAACTAAAGCTGCCAGCTTAGGGTGCGCGATCCCATGTCGCTTAGCATCTTTAAGTGCTTCTACTACGTTCTGGTGCTTCATCTTACGATGTTGCTTCAGCCAAGCAAGAATGTTTTCATCATTCTGCTCTTCCAGAATAAAGGTAGGGTGTTGAGAATCCACTTGCGTGGTCTCTAAGTCTGTAGTGTTTTCATACTCCTGTCCTGTTTTTGCATGAGTGTCATAATCGCGCTCGTGTGCGTTAGATACACTTGACTTATTAAATAGTCGCATTATATGTGTATACGCTTCAGGATTGTCTTTCATTAATCCCTTTAAAAATAAGGTTTGAAAGACCTCGGGCTTGGACTTTATGTTATTAAACAGATTCCTAGCTAGAGACTGACGCTTCTTAACAGTGTCATTAGTAAATTGTATTTCTTGTGCACAGACGTTAAATGGTGTGTTGCCTTTGAACTGCTTAACGTTCAATTGGGTAGAGAGTGGAATCTCTGATTCTTTGACCTTGTTAAGGAAGGTCTCAGAAGGGGTCCATTTGGTTGTTCCAATGGGACGTATACGACATATAATAGTATGTCTCCAGGGCGTCTTCTGGACGGCTCGGGTACTCTGATATAGGAAAGTATCTACTTCCCTATCTAAATATATTGGCTCGCATTGTATCATGCTTATCAATTTATTGAGCCATGGATCTTTACTCCGCAATGGGCAACACAACGTGATGGTAGCTTTATGTATATGAACATAATTTAATAGCTGGGCAATTAGCTGCCATGGTGGATTAGCCTACGCATTATGTTGGGAGAGGTCTATTTGAAAGGCGTCTCCCATAGGATGATTTAAAGTCCTGTAATTCGATAGTTGTGCACTATGATGTGCAGCAAACATATCTATGGTATTTGGCCCATATATCTTTTGCGCCAGTTCAAACCACCTGGGATTACATTTCCAGTCAGTGGCTAGTAGCTCATGTACGGATTTATTAAAGTCCGGTACGAAGCGTGATAACATATCCGGTAAATGGTTATCTGTTCCTGGCAGATTTTTTATATCAAAATGAAACTTCGACATTGTATCATGCCAGCGACTCAGTAATTGTGAGTCGGGTTTCATCTCTTTCATATATTGAAGAGATTTCTGATCACACATCAGCGTAAATGCTGTTCCGTATAAGTAATCTCGGAAGTGTGTTAGGGCTGCCACTATGGCTAATAGCTCTTGTTTAACGGTTGGGTAATTCGACTGTGAAGCATTCATTGCTCGACTAAAGAATTGTATATATCTAGGTTTGTTATCTATAACCTGATGTAATACTCCTCCTAAGGCTAAGTCTGATGCGTCCGTTGCTATTTCAAACGGCACGCCATCGACTGGCCCTTGTACAACTGGGGCTTGTTGGACTGGGTGTTTGGGCGCTTTAAATGCGTCATCACACTCTTTAGTCCACAAGTCTCCTAGTTTTTCTTTATGACATCTTAAGTGTCCAAAAGGTTTAAGGTAGTCAGCTAAGTGTGGTACTCCATCTGAAGAGAAGTTTACAAACCCACACATGCTGTTAACATCTCTTCCTGTAGTTGGTGTTCGCTAATTTAACAGGTGTTCTACCTTACCGGGGTCGATCTTAATACCTTCCCCAGATATATGGTAGCCTAAGAGCTGTATTTCGCTCATTGCGAAGTGGCATTTCTTCTCGTTAATCTTGAAGTTTTGCTCATTGAGTCTCTTAAGGACTCGTCTGACTAATGCGGCGTGTTCGCCTGTAGTCTTAGAAAAGATGACTTTGTCATCTATATAGACTTGTGCGTTAGGCATGTCTGCAAACATTTCTTCCATTACTTGTTGGAAGAACGCTGGTAAAGAGTGTAACTCGAAAGGTGCACCTCTGAACCGGTATTGTTTGCCTTTCCACGTAAAGCTAAAGTATTTACGGTGGGGTTCATATATCTGCATTTGATAGTATCCTTGTGTAAGGTCTATAGTTGTAAATACTATAGCACCTTCCATCCTTCGTAGTAGCTCGTTAATACGAGGTAAGTGAAAGCTATAAGTCGGCAATAATTTATTTATTGGACTCATATCTAAACATACTCTGACTTTCTTAAACGATCCGTCAGAGTTATGTTGGTCTACGGCTAGCAGTGCCAAGTTAACTGGCGTTTGTTGATAGTTAATTTCTGTGGTCAGAATACAAGTACTTAGATTTATTTGATTATTTTAGGTTTATTACAAGTTTTACAGTTTATCAGAATAATCTGATAAACTGGGTTTTAGGGTTTTGCTGGTTTTACAGCACATGACTAATGAATCATTTTAAGAGTCAGTCATTTTAGGATTACTGTTTATAATTATTAATAAATGCAACGTCTCCCTCCCTGAGGAGGGAGAACGTTGAGATACAGTTATCTAGCGTATGCTTACTACATTTCTATCACACCATCTGCTAGCCATTCTCAACTTGTTCTTTTACAACAGCCTCGTGTCTCCAGGATACATAGTTCCTTGAGGGGCACTTTAACTGTGTAAAGTCCACCTTGGTTAAGTCAAGGCTGACATTTAATCGTTTCGACCGCACGGCTTTACACCAACCCGTGTAAACTTCGATGG
>NW_014039432.1:3508-22116 GCF_001186125.1 Sphaeroforma arctica JP610 | reverse complement strand
TTAAGGTCTTGGTTCATATAGGACACCACACATCCTGTTTACTGCTGTGGTTGGCATTGTTCTGGGAAGCTCATAGATTGTCTTGAAACTCATTTCGTTCGTGTTTTTGGGTCTTTCGGTCCATAGATTGTCCTGAAACTCATTTGATTCGTGTTTTAAGGTCTTGGTTTATGTAATACACCACACATCCTGTTTACTGCAGTGGTTGGCATTGTTCTGGGAAGTTCATAGATTGTCTTGAAACCTATTTAGTTCGTGTTTTTGGGCCTTTCGGTCCATAGATTGTCCTAAAACACATTTAATTGGTTCTTTGTGTCTAAGAACAGATCGGTGAAGCATACCAAGTACTCGGCGATCCCGAAAAGCGCGCGACCTACAATGTGAAGGGCAAGGACGCCGCCAAACAAGGACAACAGGCCATAGACCCTAAACTACTATTCTCCGTCATGTTTGGAAATAAGAGTTTTGCACACCTCATTGGCGATCCCGCTCATACGATGGACAGTAACCTAGCAACAGCTTCTAGTCCCGAGGAGAAAGCGGCTGAGAAGGAGAGGTGAGTGAGTGAACATAGGGGGTATATACGGGGTTGGATGGTATTTGTTTGTACGCATGTTAGGGCACACCACATACTAATCTGCGGTCGCCTTCCGGGGGGTCATGTCATATCCTCAGTTCCTCACCCATCCTAGTGCATCGCAATGCTGTGTAACTATCCCCATACGCATACCCTTTTTATCATATTGGTTGTATCATACTCATATCCTTTTTATCATATTGGTTGTATCATACTCGTACCATTTTTATCATATTGGTTGTATCATACTCATATCCTTTTTATCATATTGGTTGTATCATACTCATACCGTTTTTATCATATTGGTTGTATTATACTCATACCCTTTTTATCATATTGGTTGTATCATACTCATACCCTTTTTATCATGCTGGTTGTGTCATACTCATACCCTTGTTATCATGTTGGTTGTATAATACACATACCCTTTTTATCATATTGGTTGTATCAATCATATTGGTTGTATCATACTCATACCCTTTTTATCATATTGGTTGTAGCATACTTATGCCCTTTTTATCATACTGGTTGTATCATGTGCGTTCGCCTATACCACTCATAGGATAGCGTTGATGCAGCAGAAGCGAGAGACCAAACTGGCTCAGATCCTAACCGCTCGCATCCAGAGCTATGTGGAAGACGCCGAGAAAGCAGGTGAGTTTATGTAACCAATACGCACACTCTTATAGCCGATCTTGTTCGTATACTCGTAATTGTACAGGCCAAAATCAAAACCAAAACCAAAACCAAAACCAAAAAATTGAACTAAAACCTGCGATGAAGGCAGATGTGTGACTCACAGCGGTGTGTGTATAAATTTATATCGGCTCATTCGAATGTCTGATTTGGCTTTGGTGTCCTGGCAGAGCAACTGGAGAGTCGATCCGCGCGCAGAGAGACGTTGGAGAATGTGGAGAAAAAGGTGCGCAAGAGCGCCGAACTAGAGGTAGGTAACTGATTGTTTGCCAGTTTAAGTTGTATCAGAGATGGATGTACGTGACAGAGATATGCGCAAATGCACACACAGATGTATGTACGATACAGTTATATGCTCAAAAAGTATACACACAGATGTGTGTACGTGACAGTTACATGCTCAAATACACACAGGTGTATGTACGTGACAGTTACATGCTCAAACACACACATGAATACACGGGGTAAAGAAGCTATTGTATGCGTGCATACTTTAACGCGAAGGATCTGGGTATTAAACAGTAACTGTTGGCAGCACAATACACCCACAATGCACAAGTGCGGCTCACATTGACACACATCTTCGAAACGTCTGCTGCATACACTCGTGCACACCCTATAATTTGTGCTGTGTTATGTCTTGATATAATTTGCATCGTGTTGATGTCTCAATTTAATTTATATCATGTTGATGTCTTAATATACTTTGTATTGTGTTATGACTAAATATAATTTGTATTGTGTTGATGTCCAAATATACTTTGTATTATGTTGATGTCTTGTAACATAATTCCTATTACGTTTGTGTCTTAATACACTTTGTATTATGTTGATGTCTTAGCCACCCCACACAACTACTATAGCCCCTGATTCTCTCTGGTCTCGAACGATTACCCTCATCCACACAGGCCAATGTCCTCAAGGGCGAACTATTCGGCCGGGATCTGCTGAATGTCATTGGGTACATCTACGAGAAGAAGGGCAAGATGATGCTCGGCAAACACCACTCCCCTATTGGTCTGCAGGGGTTCTTCCGAGGTATTTAGGGTTTAGGGTTTGCTAAAACCCTATGAGTTGGTTGTTTGTGCAGAGATGTCGCTCTGATAGATACGGAGGGGGTAAGGCATATGATACATTCGCACGTAAGTACTATATTGTATTACATATATATTTGTTGTCTGTAGCTGTGTGTATGTTTTTTTGGTCTGTGGCTGTGTGTCTGATTGTTCATAATACATAAAGCACTCACACATACACAAACAACTCATACATACACAACCAAATCACACACACACAAACCACTCACACATACATAATACATGAAGTACTTACATATACATATTACATAAAGCACTTACACACACACAAACCACTCACACATACACAACTAAATCACACACACACAAACCACTCACACATACATAATACATAAAGTACTTACGCATACATAATACATAAAGCACTTACACACACACAAACCACTCACGTGGCTACTCAGGAATGCAAGAGAGTGGGCACATGTTCAAAGTCAAACGGAAGGTGTGGCAAGGTGCGGTTGATGCGAGTTTAGAGGAGCAAAAGGCACGCCATGTGGGACAGGAGACGGTGGACGAAGCCGAGCAGCGCAACGCCATCTCCATGTATGTTATAAGACTCTCTTGTGTGTATCTGTGTAGTATGTTATAAGACTCTCTTGTGTGTATCTGTGAAGTATGTTACAATAATCTGTTGTGTATCTGTATAGTATGTTAAGAATCTCTTGTGTATATCTGTGTAATATGTTCAGACTCTCTTGTGTATATCTGTATAGTATGTTAAGAATCTCTTGTGTCTATCTGTGTAGTATGTTAAGACTCTCTTGTGTATATCTGTGTAGTATGTTAAGACTCTCTTGTGTATATCTGTGTAGTATGTTAAGACTTTCTTGTGTATATCTGTGTAGTATGTTAAGACTCTCTTGTGTATATCTGTGTAGTATGTTAAGACTCTATTGTGTATATCTGTGTAGTATGTTAAGACTCTCTTGTGTATATCTGTGTAGTATGTTAAAACTCTCTTGTGTATATCTGAGTAGTATGTTCATACTCTCTTGTGTGTATCTGTGTAGTACGTTATAAGACTCTCTTGTGTGTATCTGTGTAGTATGTTATAAGACTCTCTTGTGTATATCTGTGTAGTATGTCAAGACTCTTGTGTATATCTGTGTAGTATGTTAAGACTCTCTTGTGTCTAACTGTGTAGTATGTTAAGACTCTGTTGTGTATATCTGTGTAGTATGTTAAGACTCTGTTGTGTATATCTGTGTAGTATGTTAAGACTCTGTTGTGTATATCTGTGTAGTATGTTAAGACTCTCTTGTGTATATCTGTGTAGTATGTTAAGACTCTGTTGTGTATATCTGTGTAGTATGTTAAGACTTTGTTGTGTATATCTGTGTAGTATGTTAATACTCACTTGTATATAAATGTGTAGTATGTGAAGACTCTCTTGTGTATATCTGTGTAAATTGTTAAGACTTGTATATACATAGGTGCAGTATGTTAAGACTCTCTTGTATACATACGTGTAGTATGTTAAGACTCTCTTGTGTATATCTGTGTTTAAGACTCTCTTGTGTATATCTGTGTAGTATGTTAAGACTCTCTTGTATACATATGTGTAGTATGTTAAGACTCTCTTGTGTATATCTGTGTAGTATGTTACAAGACTCGCGTGTATATCTGTATAGTATGTAGGGGTAGTTAGTTAATTCATGCGTGCTCGTATTTGCATGCGTGTGTACCCATGGATGGGCTAGTGTGCTACACTCGGCCGTTGTACGAAGCAACGCGTAAGCTGGGCCGGGTGGATGCACACAGTCTCCTAACACTTGCCTTCCACGCCCAACCATGATACGGGGTGTGTTATAACTGCCTATTCACCACCCATACACCCACCTATTAATACATGTGTGTTATAACGGCCTATCCACCACCCCTACACCCACCTACATTTCTTACGTGTGTGTTAGGAGCACTGTGTCCATGCATACCTACCCCTCACACACACTTGGCTTGTTTCTCCTACTGGTAGGTTGGGTATGTTGTGGCTGGCGTCTGTGGTTGATATAGAGACCACGCTGCGGAAAGTGGTGACTCTCGTGTGCACTGATGAGACCGCCACCAAGAAGGCTCGCAAGCACCGTGCGGATGCGATAGTGGTTATCGGTGAGGTGTTCAACAAGGCATGAACAGTGTAGCAAGACATATATATATATATATATATAGTAGGTAGGTTCCGGTGACGGAAGAGTTGTCTCAATGGCTGGACTTGGTCCAATGTAGGCCCGAATTTTTCGCGAATATGCGCCAGTTTGAACCGGTCTGTACGCTGACTCCTGCACACACTGGGAACAGCATAGAACTTATAACCTCAAATGTATTGCTATAGGCGTATCAGTACACGCGATGTATAACGATTGGTATCGAAGACTTTTTGCATCGAATAAATGCATTCAACAAGCAAAGCAGGCATTGGTATAGATGCACACTACCTTTGACATCATGATTAGTTTAGCTTATGCACTGTGCTTCAGTTGGTCAGCTGTCGTCTACCAGTCCAGTGGTAGCACCCAACCACCACTCTGTTGCCGAGTCTACATCGTTACTTGAGTACTAGGGCTGACTGGCGTGCTGTAAGTATGATAGAATACACACGCACGGTTGCAATTAAAGTATACTACACTTTATTCTGTAACGAGATATACGGGGATGGAAACTAGATAACACAGGCCTTAACCCATCCGCGTAGCAGGGGTCGATGAATGTGAACAATACTAAATCTATACAAGGATATGATTCATACATACGACCAACCTATAGCTGGAGCTACTTGTGCTATTTGACGCTTGCACGGCGTGTACGTGTATACAACTGTGGTCAGACTGTAGAGTAGTGGACCCATTTCCAAACAGTCGGCAGAAGATACTCAGTGCTGCAAAGCCGTGCGGCTTCGTGTTGCAGAGATTATTTTCTCCGCGAGTTTTCCATTGTACTTTTTACACGTACTTTTGTATGTAGACATTTCAG
The DNA here is from genome assembly GCF_001186125.1 of Sphaeroforma arctica JP610. NCBI lineage: Eukaryota > Ichthyosporea > Ichthyophonida > Sphaeroforma > Sphaeroforma arctica. The sequence goes on along the minus strand of NW_014039432.1, from coordinate 16,776 downwards.
TTCTGTACTTCCGAATTGGCGGGTGTAATGCTTGCCGGCGATCTTCTCGATCTAGATTTTATTTACAAGCAACTTACGTATTTTTATTAAAAATTAATGGCAACATATTGAAACCCTGAGATAGACACATAACATTTGGTATATATTATATCTAAACGATAAGCGATGACAAGCTGGTGCAAGCTAGTTTCTAGAACTGCTAGTGGGAGATGCCAGCTTATACCCAGTTACTGAGAGCGTAAAGCACGCAGTCAAGTGGAACTTTCTCACCAATCATATTTGGAATATTTAACCCACATCAGCAGCTGAAACTGTTCAATGAGAGACTACAACAAACTTGGCAAACACTACCAAATTACAACAAACAATTTCGTAGTGGGAGTGGAGCGCATTGTTTATTAGTACACCAATATCAGTATGTGCATGACATAGACTGCACACGTGATCGTGGACAATCGGTAAGCGACGGTCTACATCAATTAAAAACAGAGCACCAATTGTGAGCTCACGATGTAGATGTAGCGTATAATGTAAGCAAGTGGCACATACTACTAGTGATAAAGTACCTGACACAAACGATTTCGTGACGGTAGTAAGTGATGCTCACTCTAGAGAGGCAGTCAAATAGATACTCGTAATAGGCAAATGATACATAGCTTTCTAAATCAAACAACTACGATATACATAATTACATATATTATATATCGTATTATACATTAAAATAAACAAATACTGTCCATATCAACCAATTTGATATTTTCAAGTTTGATATACGTGTAAATACAACTGTACACAGTCACTGTAAATAGATAGTCTGTACTCGTCTCATGTGCCTGTTTCATCACTTCAAAGTTTCTCAACACAACAAAGAAGTTTCAAGTAATTTCTCAGAGATTCTGAGTCTGAGAGACTGAGAGACTGAGAGACTGAGACTCTGAGACTCTGAGACTCTGAGACTCTGAGACTCTGAGACTGTGAGAGACTCCGCCTGTGTGGAGAGCTCTTTCAAAGAAAAGCCATGATGAGCTCCTCTTTAATTGTCTTTTGGGGGATGACTTGGCTCTTGAGAGTAAATGAGTTGGTTAAAATTATCGTCATGGGAAATCTGATTGCACATTGTTTCGGCAACTATACACATGGGGTTTCCCTCTCAAAACAATAATCGTCTAAACTTCCACTCCACCGAACACGCTGACCTGGGAGTAGCTGATCAGCCAGTGATTAATAAATACAGTGCCAAACGATACACGCCTAGTCGACAGGCGCCCTCCCTAAAAATATTTCCCGCTCGTGCAATATGTGCTCTTCTTTGCTTTTAAAATTTTGAATCGGTCCGTACATGTGTACAGTTTATGGTTGTTGAAAGTTTAATAAATACTATAATATTTGAATACATTGGGGTTCATCTTATCTGAATAATCATACACGAACTCGTCATTAACATACAACAAGCACATAAGCATGTCGATCGAGGCGAAAGTAAAAAAGATTTCTTCCAGCAAGAAAAAGCTGTTGAAGGAGCTAGCAGCCAACGGCGATGCCGATGCTATCGCACAACTCGCCGAACAAAAGAAAGCCAAGTCGTCTAAGCGTAAATCAAGCGGCAACGATGACGACGAGAAACCCAAGAAGAAGAAGAAGTCTGAATCCGATGGTATAGATGCAGCACCCGAGAGCGCGACTGCTGCTACAGAGACGGCTGTGGCTAAGAAAGAGGTTGTATACAGGGTAGATGGACGGGAAGTGCACACAGACGAGGAAGTCGCCACGTTCATGAAAGAGCATGACATCAAGATCACACCTGGCACAAGCACATACGACATCCCCCACCCCATGTTGACCTGGGACAGTACACCTTTCTCTGGAAAGGTCAAGGCTAACCTTGTAGCTTCAGGGTTCCCCGGACCCACAGCCTCACAGGCCATGTCCTGGCCCATTATTCTCGGTGGACAGGACATCATCGCCGTGGCCAAGACCGGCTCTGGTAAGACGCTTGGTTTCTTGGTTCCATGTTTCCATCACATCGTCACAAGCAAATGGAACCAGGGTGGAGACTTCCGTGGTCAGCCTAGGCGTGGTGAGCCTCCCAAGGTGCTTGTACTAGCACCCACTAGAGAGTTAGCCTGTCAGATCGAGGCCGAAGCTAAGAAGTTCGGTATGACAGCTGGCATTCGCTCCGTGTGTCTGTATGGTGGAGCCCCCAAGTACCCTCAGATCCGCGCTATTGAGCAAGGAGCTCAGGTGATTATCGCTACACCCGGACGTCTGTGTGATATCATGGAGATGAAGAAGATATCTGTATTGGGTATTGAGTGTGCTATCCTGGACGAGGCGGATCGTATGTTGGATATGGGTTTCGGACCTCAGATCACAGAGATTATGGAGAAGCTGCCCAAGCAGAAGCAGACCTTGTTCTTCACCGCTACTTGGCCCAAGGCTGTGCAAAAACTGGCAAACACACTACTGAAGGACGCTGTACAGGTTAACTTTGGCGCGGTGCACAAACTGCAAGCCAACAAGAACGTCGAGCAGAACATCCGCATCGTGGACAACCACTCCAAGTTCGATGAGCTTAAGAAGTTGCTCACGGAGCTGAGTGAGACTGAGGACGCAGCCAAGAGTCACCCCAAGATGATCATCTTCACAGCCAGAAAGCACACCTGCAACGATCTTGGCAACCAGCTATGGGAGAGCGGATTTGCCGTCGACTGTTTGCATGGTGACCGCGAACAGTTCGAACGCACCAACATCATGAAGCAATATGTTGCCAACGACGTAAGTTTTTGTACCGTTGGTGTGTTAAGACTTGCATCTGCGCGATTGTCATTGTCGTTCGCATATATATATATATATTTGCGTGCGGGTACATTTAGTTCATATCGAATTTTGATGCGCGTGTACCATTGTATAGCATTTTTTCCATTGTTTCATTAGCAAAATTGAGATCATATATCTGGATCCGATTTCCATTATGGTTGCAAACTGTCGTATTGTTTATTGGCTACCAGTGATACGAAGTGTTTTTGGTAGATCGATTTTGTGCGGACCATGATATCCATCATCGTAGCCGGTACAACGGATAAAACTTTCGGACAGTGTGCGTTATGCAAAATTAAATATGTAGCGTATTTTGATTTGTTGTATCGTACTGCATAGTCGTGTTCCTTTTCAACACTAGCAATCGAAACATTGCCATATCTCCCACCCTCCCATACCTCCCTTGATAACTTACTAACTTTGTCACTATAATCTACAGTTGCGAATGCTGGTGGCCACCGATGTAGCCGCTCGTGGATTGGATGTCCGGGATATAAAGGTAAGTCTTATCAGTTAACACTCCGGTACTTGTCTGTGTTCTTGCGGGAGTCTATTTTATGTTGTTTGTTTATATGGACATGATTCGTAGATATCATACTCTGTAGCAATTGTTTATGTGTTAAAAAATTGCAGTCAAAGACACGGGGCAAAACATCGACGCCACATCACCACTTTATATGCTCTTGGACGTTACCTACTATCTGTCAGGAGTGAGAGAATACGCACAGGGGCTGCGGTACAAGAAGTCGTACAGACTATTCACAGCTACACTCTTGTTTGTTACAATATACCCTGTAATCAACCAAGTATATTGCAGGCATAGCGCACTGTCTACTTACTCGAGGTGTTATCCTTGTCGCTTTGTATTAGTGGAAGAGATAGACGCGTTTCTCTTGAAAACCATTTATATTTTTATCTATATGTATATCTATATGTATATCTACCTATTCTACAAGCATTCTCATCGCCTGTACTCGTTTACTTCTGTATAGGTTGTGATCAACTACGATTTCCCCTCAAACGGTGTGGAAGACTACGTACACCGCATCGGGCGTACCGGCCGTGGAAACGACACCGGCGCTTCATACACTTTCTTCACCAACGACGATGCGAAACACGCCAACGAGCTCATCCAGGTTATGGTGGATGCTGGCAAGGACATCTCACCCGAATTACAGCGAATGGACAGGGGTAAAGGACGTGGGGGTAGTAGTAAGCCCAGATGGGGCGGCGGCCGGGGTGGCGGTGGTCGCTTTGGCGGTCGCGGTGGAGGTCGCGGCGGAGGTGGTCGTGGTGGCGGTGGTCGCGGCAGATGGTAAATTGCAAGTATAATTAGGCTACATATTTACAAATTAGGTTATAATCGGGAATGTGGACCGAAAATTAGGACGCGGTGTAAAAAGCCTGGCGGGGTTAGTCCATGCCATGCACTTAGGTGAGGCGATGCGGCAGGAGGTCAAAGACAGAGGAATATCGGGGCATGTGCCCTACAAGCGGATATGCACTACAAGCGGATATGCACTTCAAGCGCATATGCACTACAAGCGCATAAGCACAGCCCAATCGGGTCTCGAAACAATGCAATGCCTCGAGAGACGTCGTCATCATATATATATATATGTATATTATATATGTATATATATATATATATATATATATATAGCTGCGGTTGGCGTGTCCGCAGTAGCAGCATCTGACAACTGAAACGTCTTGCTGTGTATGACCCACTGACGCATGTATGTATTTTTGGCACACGATGTGCGCGAGGGACACAAGACGACATGCATACGATTCCTCTTAAAAGTATATAAGCACGTGGCTGGGGCCTTGTAGCGGGCCTAGAAGGCAAGTGCATGAAAATAGATTATTCCTCTTTTTAAAAGAGTGAGATAGAAAAGTTAGTATACTCGCATGCCTCTCTAAGCGAGTGATGAGGTGTTCGATAGACGAATAAAAAAAAGCCTGTACATATATTTCGCTTTATTTAATGTGTAATTGCTTGTTATTATGATCAACCAATCTCTCTAGAATATATAGCACACGTCCCGTATTTGAGAACATGTGCTTTCACATGCGTGCGGATAACTGGTATTTTAACGTATACTAAATATGAATATATATATAAATATTGTAAACTGACACACTGTAGACCCCGAATTCATATTTAATATATTAATACTATTTGCTATTTAAAATTGGTTTATAGTTGTACGCTCATTTGTGAGCCGGCTATGGCACACATAGGGCAGTTATTGTGCATGTGATTACACAGTCTCGACTGACCACTCACGACACAGACTCGACTGACTATTTTCAATTCATAAAGCTCACAAAACTCGTTTTCAGTAATCTCTCGCACTTTTACAATAAGGTGAGAAAAGTCTTCATCATTCGAATACATTACGAACCGAAAAATCACCTGTTTTGGGGGTATTTTGGGTGGTTTTTGGGTGGTAGTTTGGGTGGTAGTTTGAGTGGTAGTTTGGGTGGTAGTTTGAGTGGTAGTTTGAGTGGTAGTATGGGTGGTAGTTTGGGTGGTAGTTTGGGTGGTAGTTGGGGTGGTAGTTTGGATGGTAGTTTGGGTGGTAGTTTGGGTGGTAGTTTGGCTAGTAGTCATGCAGTCACATAAGCGCTGGTATAAGACGGCGGTGTGGATTGGCCGCGAATACCGGTCTATTACAGCACTACACACCAATACGCGATGGGGAGCAACTTTTCATACCTACTTCCCATTGCAACAGAACAGACGGTACAAGTCCCCCTTTAGTCTAAAGGGCTACGGAGTGTATCTGTTGTCTGCCCTGTTGATAGTCTGAAGAGCTGTGGATTGAATCTGTTGTCTGCCCTGTTAATGGTCTGAAGAGCTGTGGATTGAATCTGTGGTCTACCTTGACAATAGTCTGAAGGGCTATGGATTGAATCTGCTGTCTAGCCATCCATTCAACACTCCTCCTGAGCGCTCGTATTAGACCTATCACTACTCACCGCTTCTGTACGTAGGTAGGCCTAGGGTGGGTCGGCAGTGCCCAATCATCGCTTTCACAGACTCGTTCCCTAGTAACAAACTTCGATACTCGCTATGGAAACAGTCTTCCCATTCGTCAGAAAGTTCTTATTTTTAGACGAACCACAGATTCCCACATGTTTTCCACACACCCCGTACGCCATTGTGACTGACCCAGTAACAGCACTCGAGTTTTGCACGCCTACGCGCCTGTGAGTCCAAGTAGCGCTCATGACAGCATGACCCTCTCGAAGGTTACGTTAAACTTATGATTTCCACTACGACAGACACTAGATTTCCGCTCGCGACCCAAATCCAGAGGGCTGTGACAACAGACAGTGTGTACCGAACCGAACCGAATCGGTCCCTAGATGCCATATTCGATACTGACGATACCACTGACGAGTCTCCTACCGACATACACCAGTCTTCCACTCAGAAGGTCACTTAATAAAACTTGTGTGGGAACGCTGTGAGGGTTTATGTTGGCTATAACTCACAGTAGGTTGTCTACCAAGTTTTGTAGTCTTCATTCAATGAGTGAGTCTATAAAATCAAGATAAAATGTCCTGACACCTAGCAGTAAATACCCCTCATGAGTATATACTGCTCAGAAAAGGTCCTATATGTATGTACGTGAGCTTGGTATGGCCGGTAAGGTAAAGCTATCGCTCGCAAGTGACAGTGTTGATCAACTGTACTGATTATTACCGGCAAACGGCCGACACCCGGATAGTAACTAAAAAGCGGTTTCTTGTACTTTCCACTCTAAATGTCAGATATGCAGTCTTCCTCCATTCTAACGCACAGCGAAGAACACACTGCTTTACATACAGAGCCAATCATTCGCCACTCTTCATGTGGATCATCCATCACTCAAGGCTTGCACATATGTGGACCTAGGGGTGACCAGCAGAGTGTAATGAATGCTCATGAGAGTGTGGAGAAGCGGTGGCTTTCGAAAACAAACTACCGATTCTCGACAGAGGGCAATATGTCTGTACTTTCAATCTGACCAAATTAGGTTATCTTTCTTTATTCTGAGAGAAAAGATCTTAAATATAGCGAAAAGCTATTATTTGGTCATCTACTCGACCCTCCGCCCGAGTGTCTGAATCTGGGTCACAGACACACTCCCAACGGACTCGGCCTTTACAATTCTGAAAGACCGTTCAAATTCATCACGTTATTATTTGGTCATCTATTCGACACACCTCATGAGCGCCTGTAACTGATCCATCGCCACACACAAGTCCTGTACGTAGGTAGGCCTGGGCGCGGGCGGCAAGGAATATTCATTGCTTACCAGAGACAGTGTAGATAGACTGTACCGGTCTATAACACTACCGATACTTGCTGTGGATCGGTTGTTGCCGTAGATACTGGGCATACGGATACGGCGTTGCGCTTTCTCGTCGTCGAGTGTCTTATCCGGATCTGTGTCCATCCTGTTGTGCCATAGGGATAGTATGAAGTAGTGAGACCTCCTTTAATGCGTGTGACTAGTAAACTATGCATGACTGAACTCTATACACGCTAAGTCAGGCGCGGATAATATTCCACGTGTTCCGAGCTTGTGTCCTTTGGGGCCACAGTAGAAACCAAGACAGCGGCGTATCAAATTGCATATCTAAGTGTATCAGACGATTTTACCAGTAATTGGCTATCTATTATTGAAGTGGACGAGTGCAATATATATACATATATATTTATATACATAAATACATAAATACATAAATACACACACACACACACACACACACACACATATATATATATAATTGTTAAGTCAATGGACTTATTTGGTTAGCTGTTCATGTAAATATTACACTAACCAAAGTCGTGTCAAATACCATTCGTCGGTACAGTTCCCTACTCTCTCACACTGATTCAAAAATCCTGGGCTATACATATACCACCGAAAGGGGACAAACATATGTGCAAGGACTGTTCAAAGCTACTTACAAAAATTGTTCAAGGCCGTCGCACGGTACAAAATTATCGCCCAGATCAACCCTGACATTCTCCAGCATTGAGCGGCGTTGCCCACCCCGTCTCTTCCTGGGTACAACTCCGTTCTGGATGTTCGCCATACTAAACGAACCCATTTCACTCCTCCTCCTACCCACAGTCTGAACAAACGGACCCCCCTGCCATTGCCAGGCGGTTGGTTCATCACTCAGCAGTGTAGCGCTGGTGCTGCTGTGGGCCTTACTCGCGTTGTTCGGTGCACTCTTGGGGTAGGTAGATATCGAGCTCTCACCGTTCGCATCGGCGGCTGCACTACACGCACTCCCGCGTCGCACACTGTTGTCCACCGACAGATTCAGTGTAGACAGATCGCTCAAGTTCAGGCCCAGTAACCCGGCCATATCCTCGTTGGAAAGCGCGTCCAGCACGGATGTGAGCAGCGACGGTTTCTTTTCATCGTCTGCAGTGTCCCTGGTTGTTGTTGCGGATACCTTACTCACAGGCCTACTGTCTATCAACCGTTGCTGTGCAGCGCATTGTTTGATGAGTTGTTGTTCGGCCAGTTGCTGCAGTTTTCGCCTCCGGGCACAGTCGGGTTTCTTCTCGGCCACCGGAGATAGGCTGAGAAGGTTCCTGAATTCGCCAGAATCGTACATGTTTATCAGTGCCAGGTATTGCTGTTGTTTCGACTGTAGAGAATGTCGATGTTCCGTGCGCGCGGACCGGAGATCGGCCATGGCAAGTTTGGTTCTATAAATAGAACATTGGGAGTAGAGATGGAATGCAATGAGTATATCCATGATGAGAGTTAGTGTACTTCCATTTATATTTGTTTCTACCACTGGCTAAAGAGGTGCTTATTGCTGCGAAGGGAGGTCTCTTCGTCTAGTTTTGCATTATATTATGCGTGAACCATGATGAGAAATACAAACTTGGGTTAAATTACCTGCATCAGAGAATTGAACACACAATCATCTTGAGCAAATTGTGGACCAAATGACAAAGTAGATATTTGCACTCTATAGAGATGTCAGTAGTTGTGCTCTTTAGTATAAATATTACAGTAAGGTTTGGTGACAATCATGGTCAAAGCACGCACGCACACACACACACACATTAATCCATATATATGTATATATATGTATATATATATATACATACATATAGTATACATACACACACACACATATATATATATACTATTTAATATATATATATATATATATAGTACGTTTTACTTTTAAACTAAATAAGTAAGGACGTATATATATATATATATATATATACATATTTATACATATATACACACACATATACATATATACACACACACATATATATACATATATACATTAATACAACCTATGAATATATGCATGTATAATTATTAGTATTTCATAATAAATTATACATATATATATATACATATATACATATAATTATATACATATACATTAAATATTTATATATATATACATACGTATATATATATATATACAGTTAGAAGCGTTCACGTACTGGTCTGTGCATCAGTACTCATGGTATACGAATACATTACTCTACGACAAAGACCGCGCATACCCTCCCTGCTACCATATTATAACTACACTCGGTGAAAGCTTGTTGGCGGGTAGGTATGTATATTTGGAGTATGAATGATTTAATCACACACACACACACACACATAATATATATATATATATATATCTAAATCTAAATCTATATATATGTATGGATATGTATATGTATATACATATACATATATATAGCTGGAAGCATTTAAGCACTCATACTATGCGAATGGATTGCTATATTACAAGGTCCGCCTGCTTTTACACTAAACGTACATTCGGTCGCTTTCTTATGCAATCTGGTCGGTGGGTAGGAATGTACGTTTTGAGTCAAATGGCAGTTACAAGGAACAACCCCGTAGGTTGAGCAGGTATCAGGTATGTACATGAGATGACGATCTCACGCGTGTCAGTTGGTAAATACATCGAACAACAATGACCTGGATACAAGGGAATACACACACGGGCGCAGAGACGTATATCAGAAACGCTCGGATCAAAGCCACAGAGACAGGACACACCTTGGTGACACTACGGGTGACGCCGTGGGAGAGGAGCCGTTCTTTGTCGTGTGCAAACGACCCACCTGTGGCTGGTACGCTGAGTTGCACATGCCATTGGTCTTTCTGAAGTTGTCTACTTTAACGCTGTCGGTAGTTGCCTTAGGCTTGTCGCTAGGACTACTGTGTGCGAGTGTATTGATTCCCCGTGTTCTGCACGATCGCCACCACCTCCTGAGGGCTCGGTTGTCTTTCTTGTGCTCAATTGGATCGTCTTCAACTTGGCTGTGTTTATTGTTATGGTTAGAATAGTGGGGTTATGAGTAGGTCAGTATGATGAAGGCTGTGTATGTTTGGAAGGGTATATGGTCCATGACCACAGCTGATAGTTCGAATACCGCTCAAATATATCAGTATCAACATTGGTATATATACACGGAATTTAAAGCATTCGATGAGACATCATGTATGCTCTCTCTCTCTCTCACATATATATTTACATACATATACATACATACATATATACTTACATATATATATATATATATATAAATATATACTTACATACATACATACATACACACATACACACACACACACATATATATATATATATACATTAGATGTGGATGTAGATGTATACATATATATATATATATATAGTTTTGTTAGGGGTGATTAATGCTTCTTATCTATTCGAACACTGTTTTGTTTTCTGCTCAACACAAATGCCATAGTCGTCCGTCGAATGAATATTCGTACGCGGTCGTACACAGGGTAAGGTAAGTTATAGCAGTTTAACTAGAAAATATGATATATATATATATAACTCTAAAACCGGAGCGATATCGATTCAAGCATATACCCAACAAACACAAATGTATTTCATATGTGACTCAAATCGCTTGGCTATATGTATAAGATTTATCTATCTTCCGTACTTTGAGATGTTGTACATGTCAATGAAATATGACTGCACAGTGCGATAGGTATGTACAGTTAAACAGTGATACTCTAATGTGTGATAAGAAAGTTTCATTCAAATACACAAATAGAGCCACTACAGAAGGATGATCGTGGTAGTGTTGGTTTTGTACGCATAACTGCACTACATCCAAAATTATTTCTCATATGCTTTACACACGCGCACATTGTACATAAAGAAATATATACATATTTGATGTCTTTCATTTGATTCGATACATTGCTAGGCATGCGACATTAAAAATACTGGGAGTTAAACAAGCACGTGTTCATGAATGTAGATACAAACATAAACACGATACGCATGACTACTGTTTCAATATGCTTATATTTTCGCCTAAACCATACATACCCATCCTCAACCCATAGAGAGTCCTCTGGTGTAGGTAGCTCTGTACGGCCGTGGTGTGACCGATCGTGGTGGAAAAAAGAAGCACTCGCTCTTATCTTCGACCCCCACGACCTTTTATTTTCGGACTTGACCTTTTCCGGTCCCGTATTAGGATGCTCGGCCCTGTTTGTTTCTGGGATGGGCTCTGTACACGCCGCACCTGAACTCATAATCTGGTTCTCTGCATCTGTGTCAACTCCCTTAATTCTATCTTTGTGACTGTCGCCGATACGGTTAGGATTGACCAGCGATACAAGCGATACGGTGCGATTGACATCTGACTGCAGTTTCTTGGTAACTCTCAGACTTCTACTACCCGAAGCTATGGTGTGAAACGAACTTCGAGTTTTAATCATACCCGCTTTACGAACATCTGCGCTGTCCTCATTATTAACGGGTCTCACATCAGTCCCTGAAGTATTTGACGGAGCTTCGCCTGGCGTGCAGGTTGGTTGCGACCTCTTGGGCCCGGACTGGTCGAGCTTGCAATGTGCGGTTTTTTTTACAACGATTTTGAGAACCTTAGGAGTAGAGGCAGCCGTTGCGATCATAATTCAGTACGGCTTCGTATCGGACGTTGTCACTGTAAACTAAGTAGGGCTTCAAGTGCGAGATGCAGTATTAAGAAAGTAATTGCCAACTAGAGAGAGACAAAACTACTAGAGAGAGAAAAAAATAGACTGTAGTAGTCTACCACAGTGCGACATCTATGAGATTAACTTGGAGAGTGGGGAACAGGCCGCTATAGCACGTCTGTAGATCGTAAACTGGGACGAGGTGTAAAACGTGGCGTGATGTTCAAATTTGTGACTGTTCTGTCGGTTTGAAGCTTGAGTGCAAGTATATGACTATAAACTGATGCTCATTAGACCGTGTAGTATGTAGATGTCGGAAGTGCTACACCCCGGCTATATATCAACTACATACATAACCCCCACTCCCCAGAGACAAATACCATCATCGAAAGTCCGTTCGCATTTTAATTTTAGGACAAATATGCAGCCCTGAACACAGTGATGATAACACAGGGCACAGAGTGGCGACTGACAACTGACGGGTGATGGTGAGCGCATAGAGTACTATGTAACAAAATAATAATATCATTATTAATATTCCAAGTTTTAAAAAAAGTCGACAGAGCAGAACAGCAGTGTTCGAAACTACCTGATTCCTCTAAGAAAGCCTTTTGATTGGCCCAGTATATCATGTTTTAACAAAAGCCGGCGTTGCCATGCCAAAAATGAAAGGCCAATCTAGATTCTAGTCACAGTAGACGATACATCTTATCGACGAATCAGAACGAAGGCCATAACATTCATACTATGACGTATTCTACATACAATCAGTTTGCCTCTGAGTATGTGTCAATGTGGGTATGTAAATATTGTAAGATTCTTTCATATACTCTACTAACTTTATACTTACATCAATACAAAATTATCCACGTGTCGCACGACTGCACATCCACGCCTCTGCCTCACGCAGGTGATGAATTGGCAGATGGATATGTCTCCAGGGTGAAGCATCTAGTGGTACTATCTGCATGGGGTGAGCAGTATCAGGTGTTGCTGGGAATATATTAGGAAATTGTAGTTGAGAAAGGTCTAGACACGGCTGATCTATGCTTCAAGTGTAATTTATTGACCTTTGGCAGTGCTCCCCTTATCAGAATACAGTCACTCAACTCAACCTAAATTAAAATGGTTTCTTTGAGGATCGATTCCCTATTGTCCGCCTTTAATGGAGGATACAGCGCTAACGCGAAAAACACACAATCGTCTACAAAGACTATACACACATCCTCCGGGGCCAAGCGGGATGTCTACAAACAAAGAAATATATCACGTATAGATGCTCAGTATACCAGTGCTCCAGCCCTAGCACAAAGTGATGAGACGAATCTTGCAGGATGTCGAGATACCGACAAAAATCGCTACAGCAATGTAAGCAATGCAAACGTTCATGTATGATTTCGTTCATGTGAAGTTGCCATTGACCTAATACCAAATATGCATTAATTGTATACATAA
>NW_014039432.1:0-3356 GCF_001186125.1 Sphaeroforma arctica JP610 | reverse complement strand
AAACATACATACAAAAAGAATAAATCCATATACATCCATATATATATATATATATATATGCGTGAATGTATATCTATATAATTGAATATAATTTATTATAATTTAATATATATATACAAATATACATATATATATATATATATATATATATATATATATATATATTTATTTATTATATATATATATATATATATAGTCATATATACAAATATTAGTAAAAATCTTATACATCCTTCATGGTTATGCGTGTCTGACAATATCGTATGGACGAAACGTTCGTGTTATTATATAGTCGCAATATTCACAGGGACTACTGCAATGGCCAGGAGATGTCACTACAGTCGCTGTACCTCTACACACACACTGCTTTCACTAACTGTATGCACCCGGATATTTTAAAACAGCAAAGCACGACAGTCGCTATAAGTCCGTCGCCTGTTCGCCGACCCAGTGCCCGCTCCTGTGCCAGCTTAGAACACCTGCCCTCATACAAGGCAAATGGAACCGGTGCATCTGAAAACAGGGCCAAAATTTACGGTGTGGTAGCTGGAGGGGCAAATGAGTGTATAGCTATCGATGTGGACAATAAGCCAGCACTTGTGGCTGAACTGGAGGCTGTGAACAATGCAAAGCGGGACGAAAGTGGGCACAAGTTGTCTCATTTATCCAACTCTCCTGGTCCGGGGTATATGAAGTCCCCCAAACCAGGCCAGGGCAGGAACAAGAAGACAGCGAATCAGGTATGTGATGTTGTGTATTACAAGAACTGCGAGTTTTAGCAATGTCTGGTACTGAAATTAACTGTAGTATAGGTACATTATATTCCCTTAGTTGGACTCAGGTGTCTAATACACTCCTTCAACGTTACAGCGGCACTCTCGGGAACTCTCTTCTTCTACCCACTCACTTCTAATCTTATTTGAATTCCGTACGCACCACCCGTTGCACTGCTGTCCGTCCTTCCAGTCTCGTACTCCGAACCAAGGCAAAGCCAAGAATCGACCGCCCCCGATTCCAAAGAAAAGGCCACTACACCTAATTAACAAGGAACTTGGAGGTGATGTTGAAGTACAACCCCTCAAAGGCGAAGCTGTAAGAGGTGTACATGACAATGACACAACCGCGACGACACAGCGAGACTACACACAGGCAAGCCAACAGGTCAATCCAGAGGGCACGTGTGCAAAACAGCCTCAGGATGCTGTGGCTCAGGCACCTAATCAGAATCTCGGATCAGGAAACCACGGCAACCAGGCCACGCGAACTTGTGACGATGTCGAGGGGGAGTGTGATTCGGATGAGTGGGTGGTGGTGGATCAGGGCAATCCCACTGACCACTCGATACCAAGCACTGCGTCTAGTAACAAGGACAGCACCGTTTCTAATAACAAGGATAACACTACTTCTAGAAACAAGGATAGCGGGCCATGGAGACAAGACATGCACACGGTACCAGTCGTGGGGGGTGACGACCCAGATACGCTGCAACTGGGGCGAGACTCCAGTGCACGTCTACCCAGTAAGACCACGCACGCGGCCTCAGTACTGAAAGGCGCGGAGTCACAACCTGGCCCCAGAAGTTGTGTGAACGTATCAACGAGTTCACACTCCCACTCGTACACGTCGAGTAGTCCGTGCCCCTCTGCTGGGCCTGTGGCTCAACTGACTATGCGAGAGACCAAGCGCTGTATCAGCGAGCGTCGACGGGGTATGCGGTTCAGCCTGTTGTTGGAGGGGTCTGATGGTGCGTGTAGAGGGATCGAGCAAGTACAGGCAGCCGCCCTCGAAACGCTCGAAACGCCCTCGGGTGTCTGTGAGAGGGTGGGGCAGGATGTACGGACGTCTAGTGGGGTCGCCGATGGCGGTAGGTATAGTGGGGTAGTACCTGCTAAGAACGGTCGGACCAACACAACTGGGGATGTGGGTTTGGATTCTGCAGCCCAACAGGGTGCAGTCAATAACTGTGCGACCAAGGCGATCAAGAGAGAGGAGCTGGTGACTGTGCGTAGTCATGACAACCAATGTGCACCACCTGTCCTAGTTAGCGATGCGAGTGTATCCGATACTACCGCATGCAGGACCTCTTACAGTGAAGCCAGGGTCAAAAACCAGGCTCAGTCAGTGGGTGCCTCTAAGCGACCCGCAGATTCAGGTCCGGGTGTGACCGGGCAATTGGGGAGAATCAAAGGGGCCAGCAACCGGGTCAATCTAATTAGTGTGCATGCGGCTCCTGTGCGAGACGCAGGCTCTCTGACCGCAACAAGAGTGGTGTCGTATACAAATGCGACAAATACGACAAGGCGAAGGCCCCCTCCACCGCCGCCCAGGCGCTTGGCGAACCGCAATGGCAGTGTGCAGAAGCTCATGTGCAAGTTTGAACCTCCAACCCAGTCTACCACGGTGACAGACAGTGAGGCGAGCCAAGACCAGCCCAACCCCAACCCTAAACCCAAGCCCCATCCACAACCCGGGCAGAGAATACATACGAATGAGCCGACATACGGAGACGGGGCGAGTGGTACGAATACAGCGAGCAGACAAGCACTGGGTGAATCAGGGGTGTCTGACGGAAAGAAACGGGCAGAGGCACCCGGCAGTGGCACACTACCACCGCCGCTGTACCCGAGCCTGTCCCCGGAAGTAAAAAGGGCCGAAGGTACCGAACTGCCCCACACAGCCCCATCGGAGGCCCAAGCGTCAGTATGGGTGCCCGTATCGGCGGTACAAATCAGGGAGAGCACCCGGGCTGAGGGTGGAGGAAGGAGAGTGGGTGGGAAACAGGGTACGCCGCTAGCACTAGCCCCACCACGCTATAGTGCCGCTATGACAACAGACGTGCACGCGGAATCCAGCGATCTCATTGGCGTACAGCACACAGATAGAGCCATTCCCGTCGTCCAGAGGCCTGCTGCAAGGATTGTAGCACCGAACACAGGCACAGACACGTCTACGCACACAGTAGGTGCGGCAGGGAGTGGGGCGAAGCTGACTCAAGCGGAGAGTACAACGAGAGCGTTTGCGAGTGAGAATACGACCATGTCGGATGGGACTGTGCACTCAGCTGGGCGAAATGTAGACCCCCCAGCACGTACTATAGGCAGTGGGGGAGATCTGTGGCAGAGATTCCAAGCACAACAGCAAGAGGAAGAACAGCAAAGGTTGATAGACGCCCACGTACAGACACACACACACACACACACGCCCACGGAGGCAAATAGAGAGGTACACAAGCATACACAGATGCATACACAGAGCTCTTACCATACACAAGCCTATCTACCCCCAGTGCACACGGCGACTGTATCAGGGCCAAAGTCGGGTAAAGCCACAGAGAAGCGATCCAAAACACGTACCAA
>NW_014039433.1:10554-22119 GCF_001186125.1 Sphaeroforma arctica JP610 | reverse complement strand
TATGTATATAAATATATTTTTGTTATTATTTATATATATGTTCTTTCATGGAATTATGTTGGATATATGTAAATTGATATATGTATGACTTTGAGCATTGGTACACATGGATTTTCTAGGCGAATAGAGTTGATCGATTTTTTGTTTCAGTTGGGACGTTTTGGACTTCCTTTGTGTCTTTCCTGACTGTGTCTTGGCTGCTATCATGCAAAAATTCCAGCTTATTTCATTTAATCTAAAAAGAAAATAACTTTTAACGGCGTCTATACGGGTCCGCAACTGCCCAACGACTCGATGTGAATGTAACCTAAAATGTTACCACTGTACCCTTCTCTATAGACCCAAGGCAGCATTGTCTCAAATGACACTGCCTTCAGAGTTGCTGGAAAAAACCATGGTTGAAACTGGGAGTACCGGTTTTGGCGCACTGTTCCGTTCGCAGAGGGTCGATATGGAAAGTCTGCAGAAACATTTTCACTCCGTTCTGCTACAAGATTTTAGAAGACAGGTGTGTGTTTGTCAGTGTCTTCTAATAATGAATGTTTCAAGCAAAACTCCTTGTAATTATACGCCTGCAAACATCTATGTCAACATGGAAATTTTGTATGGTTTTTAATATTGTATTGAGCAATTAATGTGAACCTTATTTTGTGAAAAGCTATATGTTTTGCTGAGTAAATAACGATAGTAGAGCGATCATGCAAGGTGCCGGTCGTCCACTCCATAGTTGAGGAGTGGAAGTGCATTGATCTACTCGAGTGGCGCACTATTTCCAGTTTAGTATAAAGGCACCTCATTCCAATATTTTAAAATCTCCTCGACTCTGATTCAACCACTGCACTCTATTATTAAACGTTTTTGCGTTTTCGAACTCGAATCTGACAAACCACAGCTGACACTCGAGCAGAGGCCATCATACGAGAAGACCACTGTCTTTGGATTTTTGGATTTCTCACCCTTCATGACGGTATGTATCAGTATTTGCTATCCCGTGTGTGTGCGATATATCCTCGTGGGCGAGGTAGTTACCCTTATAAATGTGTATGCATGCGCTCTAATTCAATTTTTGTTATAGGCAATTTCGCGCTTTTAGAAAAAATGTTTGCGCTCCAAGCCTGTTGTCCATAAAATGTCTCGTTGCGAAAATGCACGTCCGTGCATTGATAAGTGTGTAGACTTCTTAAGCATTTACGCAGTTGCACGTATCACTATAACGACATGCATATCCCGCCAATCGTGAACTGTCTGCAACTCGCATGGTTTTAGCAATTTGTCTCTCTCGGGCACATTGCGGCTTGTTTATAAAATCGGGACTGTACAGAGCTTTACGAACATATTTGAGCGTCATTAGCGGGTTCCAGGACACTATCATCTACGACCACAATTGAATGTTATTAGAAGGTTCCAGGTTACCTCGTCGGCTCGAGAGTTTTTTTTGGGAATGAAATTCATAGTTGCTATAGGGAATTTTGATACCGCCTTTGTGAAGATCAGTGTGCGTGGCTTTCCCCCTGAAACTAAAATTGTTACGTGCTGACTCACTTATTTTTTTATTGTTCTGTAGTCTGCAATGGAGAGTGTCGTACAAGATAACTTCTCCATATGCTTCGAATGCATGCCCCGCGAGCCGTGGAATTGGAACCTGTATCTGTTCCCGATGTATCTACTAGGTGAGATCGATCAACAGGTGAACTAATTTCAAGATGATAATCTGCTTACCTTACCATATTGTCAAATACTGTAGAAGGTGATGGTTTTTAATTATGTGCCGAACATAGGGTACTTTCTCATATCCACCATGCTAAAATGTGTACTACTAACCACACTGTATATCTTCTACTCGTGCTGATATCTGATTTAGTTTGTTTGCAAAAAAGTGGCGCGTGACCATATATATATATATAGTATTGTATGTTCACTGCGAATGCTTGGTCAATCTCCTATCCGCACGCACATGTTTGCCCAAATAATCATTAATTCAGCAAGCACTCGGCTTCTTCTCACTTATTCGAATCGAGGGAAAGACGTATAACTAGCATGAACTTCCTTTGACTGCTATAGGTGTGACGGCCAGGTATCTCGTGCTGCTGCCTCTACGGCTTGGTATTGTCTTCTTGGGACTGCTCACTTACTTCGTGGGCTATGTGTTGACGTTGCTTATACCTCGAAAGTACAGCAACAGGAAGTTGCAGATACAGAGGAGATGTCTGCAATTGCTTGCCAACTGCTGGGTAGGGATTTTTGATTGGTTTGGAAAAGCACTGGTTTGTTTGCACCGATAATCTCTTGTCATACACTTGTTTGGATCTACCCTTCAGATTGCGGCTGCGCTGCTGTTGTATCCAAACCTGCTATAAAATTTTCCGCATGGTAGACTTCGCTGAAATGCAATTCTATAGTGCAGAACACAACCTCGTTCGTTTTGTATCCTCGAACGGTGCAACTCGTACCGGAACACGTGTCCTTTCCTCCGCTACTCCAGCTTTGTCGATTGTAGTGCCTTTCAGCGTACAGATACTTTTACCACATGTTTATTCTATATCGTGCCCTCCCAATCATCACATTCCGTGTGCAACAATTCGAAGCTCGCAGCTGCACCATATTCTAGCTTAGCATGTTCTGATTGTTTTCCCACCATTTTTGAAGCAAGGTGTGGCGCACATACTTCTCCCCCTGCTTCGACTCATGAATTCAAGCATGAGACTATGAGAACTTCCCTATGGTATTGATTTACGTGAATAATTGTAATTTCACGCTGCAGATAAATACAATTTCTCGGTATCACTCGTCAAACTCGGGCGTCGCATATTGCTGCACCTTTCAAATTGTTTAGGTACACCACACCGAGTCTTACATCTTGTTTTTCTTAACTTTCACAGGTGGCTTCGTGGGCGGGTGTCATCAAATACCACGGGTCCTGCCCGCCACCCGGGCCTAATCAGGTATACAGCATGTCATTATACTTATAGCTCGAAATCGAGAATGATAATTGTACAAGGTTACCCAACATGTGCTGGCTTATATATCTATTCAAGGTAAATATGATACAAGTGAAGATATGTCAAATATCCTTGGTGGTTTTAGATTTTTGGCATTTTTCTGACGCGTGGGATGTTCTGATTGTAAAATTTGTCTCGTGGCCCTAATCGCAGAAGACGCTTATAGCAGTGACCGCGATGATTATATGGAGATAATCACTCTTTGAGCATCCGCCAACCAATGTCGAGTACATGTTTCACAAATCAAAGTGTACAATTAAACCCACCAACTAAATTAAAGTTCCAACAGAGTGTGCTAGTTCCTTCCTATTTATCCCACACAGGTCTAAGATGATTCATATCGTGTATTTTTCGATACTGAAACTCTCATCACCTTCAACTCCGCATCGTCCGAACAGATTATAGTGGCCAATCACAGCACGGTGTTGGATATAATTCTGATGCTGAATGATCGGATAGTATCTCTTATCGGTCAGAAACACGGTGGAACTTTGGGCTTTTTCCAAGAACACGTGCTCAATTGCATGAACAATCTGTGGTTTGACAGGTGGGTCTATTACTCAATATATATTGCGCGTCATCGCAATTATCACAAGCTGATTGTGTAGAAGTCGCATTTGCACAGTTATTGTATGTTTGTCTGTATGTATGTATTTTTGTATGTGAGTATGTATTTATGTATTGTAGCTCATCAGAGATTCAAACCTCTTTCCAGGTGCCTCGCACACGTGCCGCATGTTTCCTCGCTCGTACATCCACTGACACTAAATTGAAAATGCAGGCTGGACACAAAAGATCGAACCTCTATGTCTGGGAGAATCAAAGAGCATATAATGGATCCAGCCTCGCCCCCGTTGATGTTGTTCCCAGAAGGTATGGCCGTTTGAGTTTGCGCATTGCTAGTCTAGCCAATGTTGGTGTAGTGACGTGCATCGAACAGGATGTACAGTTCAATTTGTACGTGAGTTGATACTACATTGCCGCTGGTATTGGATATCGCAGTGTGTTTGTAAACGAGTCATTTCGCTTCCATTTTGCCCTACCCGTTCGCACAAACACCACAAACGGTAATCCTTCTTGTCCAAATTTTTCGTTTTTCTAGACACGTATGCCGAATATAGTTGTACGTGTGCTGGCTGACTATAATCGCTTATCCGTCTATACTCGTCGGCCAGGTACCTGTGTGAACAATGAATATGCCGTGATGTTCAAGAGAGGTGCATTCGATCTCGATGCTACCATCATACCGGTAGCGATTAAGTACAATCGATTGTTCGGGGATGCCTTTTGGAACTCGAAGTTGCACTCCTTCCCGCGGTACTGCCTGCGTTTGTGGACAAGTTGGTGCGTGGTGGCTGATGTGTGGTATTTGGAAGCACAGACTATACGCCCGGGTGAAACCAGCATACAGTTCGCGGCCAGGTGAGTTGTTTTGCGGTGATGTATGCTTCGAAGGTCTATACGTTAATCACGATTTAGCTCATAGTAAACACATGGAGAGCGATACTTCTAAGTTCTCCCGTACCTGTGTGTAGGGTTTTCTCACGGAAGCATACAAACATATGTCGCTATCAAGCAGGATGTGAGTAGATTTGGTTCCAGGATACTACTATTGAATTAGGGCTATCCGAACTATTCGTAGCTGTGCATGTGTATATATTTTGCAGCCAGCTGATAACGCACACTCCACCACCAATGTCACGCGCCGTACGTATATCCGTGTGAGCTCTGTATCATTCTATGACACTCCCTGCCTTAATCTACGGTCCTTTCTATCTTGGTGAATTGTACAACACATGCATTTATTATTTTATAGTCTACCCTACGAAACCGCTACTTTTTGCAATCTACCGTTATCGTCCCAGAGTGAAAGAAATGATCTGCACGCAGGCTGGGCTGACATCCGTGCCCTGGGATGGGTATCTCAAGTATTTCCGCCCCTCTGAGAGAGAGAAGAGAGCGAGACAGGCTGTGTTCGCTGACCTCATCAAGCAGAGATTCGATCTCAGCTGAGATATCGGCAGAATATGTGTATGAAGCTGGAACTCCTGAGTAAAGGCATCGGTTTGCACGCAGGGGAGCTGTGCAAACTGGCTGCGTATGCAGTAAGGTTTTGCAGTCAGGTAACGAAGCGCGGAAAACAGTGTATGTGATCAAATATCGAAACCTTTACGGACGCGTCACCAAACGATCATTTGCCCACCATATGCTCCGTGCGTGATTTCCACGATACAATTTCTTCCATGGGGTTGGATATCGCGTACTCTATTCTATAATACCTATTTGTCGACAACGTACTATGTACGCATGTATTCAATCCATGTCGTCAATTAGCAGTATCACACGCCAACGTACCTACCGTGGCTCAGTTTTACAGCCGATACGAGTTGCACGTCTCGTAACCAACCCATGGGCGATCAGATTAGCCCTTTTTTTCTACGACTCTTTCGCTGAAGGCTCTGTTGCAGTATTTCTGACGTACACTGGCTGAGCAGAATATCTAGTGAGTCACAATAAAGCACAGCGGGAACTGAGAAGATCTAAACGTTTATATCTTCTCGCTGTACGCAGAAATTGGATGCGATCTTGTAAGTACGCATCTATCGAAATTGAGCTTTTATCTCCAGCTTTCGTAGACAAGCACTAAGCTCGCGACCGTCTGTCATGGTGGATCAAGTGTGTCTGGTGCAAACCTTTCAGACAAAAGCATGAAACGTTCATGTTTTCAAGAGGACGAGATATTCGCAGGCACGCTATTCTCATGTAGCAAGGCCTGCGCAATCAAACAAAGTTTTTCTTCTGGGACATATGCTCAAATATGAAAATCCTATTCATAGAGTATTCTGTTCATTTTTTAGATATATTGTGAACCTATATAAATACTGATATCTCAGTGGTCTGTGAGGCCCAGTGAGCCGTTGGTATGGCAAAAAAGCCACAGAGATCGACCACTCTCGTTCCTTCAATTTGTACTGATATAAAAACTTTATTACTTTTTTCCTCACCAGATTCATTCTTAAGGACGCGTCTTTATCGCGTAAACCCACAGCCATCTAACACTGAAATCTGCTTACTCGAGCATTTTCTCGATTTCTGGTTTGTAATGCTGGTTGATTTTGTTTCGCTGCAACTTCAAACTGGCAGTAACCAGTCCACCCTCAGGCAGCCAGGTTTCAGGCTCGACATAGACTTTTGCGGGAGTCTCAAACCTGGCGAGCTTGTTCTTCTTCGCCTCATCCTGTAACGATCTAAGGACTTCGGCGACCACTTTGAGGTCCTTGCAGGTTTCTTCAAAGCTCTGCAGAAGTGAAAGGAAGATATTAAACTAATGAGCTCAGGAAAATCCCCATGGTCGATGTCGATATAGCGCAGTGCTCAGAAAACAACGCCCATCAAGAAAACATGGAGTACGCGCTTCCCTAATAAAAACTACACACACAACATGATAAAAAGTCAAGTTGCTTCGTACACATTATTGAAAGTAAAGTGCAAAGGTGGCGTAAAAGTTGTTGAAAGTAAGGTGAAGACTCCAGTCCTTCATAAAGTTAAACTTGATATATACATAACACATTGACATAATTCGAAGCCTCAAGCACTTACACTTCCAGCACATCCGTTCTTCTGAGCCCATTCTGACACGGCGGGCGAGAGCACCGTGACAATGGCGATACAGTAGGAATGGAAGGGATCCGCATACACGCACATATTGTCGATATAATTGGCAGCCTTCAACATGCTCTCGACCTTTCCGAGCGACACATACTCCCCCTGCTGAAGTTTGACCAGATCTTTCTTGCGGTCGATGATTTGCAGAGTACCATCGGGGTGCATCTGTAGGAAAATGAGTGTTGAGAATTGTATTTGCATATGACTTCGTGTGCATGTGCTTTATGATCGGAGTAGTCCACCGTTGACGCTCAATATTGTATATCTATAGAGGCATGATCTCAAAGTAGAATGATATATACCCATGATATACAACAATTGGTATAACTAGCACTAGAGATTCACCAAAATGGCACAATGCGAACTACCCTTACCTGACCGATATCTCCGGTGTGGAACCAGATTTTGCCATTCTCATCTGGTTTGAACTCCTCTGCGGTCCTATCAGGCATGCGGTAGTATCCTTGTGAGATACTGCCACCACCAAGTACAATTTCACCTCTGGGCATCCCAATGTTCTGTAGCCGACAATCCATGTGATAGAATTTAGTCGTTGTGAGCGCAAGAATAAATACGAGCTGTCCGATGGGTCATTCAGCAAGAACCCACGGCTGGACAATACCACCTTGCGTCGGCACATCGGAACACAATTTCAATCTTCAATATGCCGCTACCGATACCGATACAGTACATGATTGAATTTGCACCGAACTACATGAATCAATATCACCTGCACAGACTAATAGTCAATGTACACAGCGTGCATCTGCAGAAAAACTCGTGCAACTCGGCGAATACGTGACCGTGGTTGCCTAAAATCACCTTGTTCTTGAGATCGGCGACTCGATAGTTGCCCTCCTCCCAGTCGACCATCTTCAAATTGATACTGCTGAAGGGGCCACCTACTTTACCGTACGAGTTCAGATCGGACGTGGAAGCTACGGTGCCTGCAGAGCAGGTCTCGGTGAGACCGTAACCCTAAAGAAGGGTGCATGATGAGAAAATATTTAGGAAGCCGCTTATTAGTATATAGTAGGATGCCGTGGACAACTGTATATGCGACGACACGGGGTTGGGTTGCATTCGATAATTCGTATAAATAAATATGAACATGTTGTGAGTTAGACGTGCATTGAATCTAACATTGACCACCCGTGAGTAGTATTGGCCAACACTTATGAAACTTCCCCTTCACTATTAAGAACTCCAAACATCTACATACAAATATACACCCAGCTTTGTGAGATTACACTCACTGCAAACAAGTATGACAGAGGTACTCGGACTTATATTAACGTCCTCGCATTCAATTGCGATTGTATTCTTACCTGGCAAACGGGTACACCGAAAACGACGTTCATAAAACGTTGAGAATCTGCGGCCAAGGGTGCACCTCCGGAGAAAATGGCCTTAATGTTTCCACCAAGTACAATCTATAGATAGAAGTGTGGAATTCATCGTACCCAGTGTTAAAACAAAAAGAGATATGAAATTAGAAAGAATTGAGTTTTCGCTTTTTAGAAGTCTTTCTAGCGTATTACTTGTCTGTGCGTGTTATTGACTTGTCTATTTTGTAGGCCACATAAGCATTCAAGCCAGTGCGAGAAATAAAAGCATCCAGGAATAAACTATTACGGGTGATAAATGTTCAGTGACTCCGAAGCTTCTATCCCGTTTACAGTTTGACAAATAAATAGCAAACCTGTCTTTCAGATAAGCACAATTGACTAAGTCACGGAATTGTAACTCCGTAAAAAGCCCAGAATCGACAAAGAGGCATACCTTGATCTTGTTGAATACGATAGCGTCCCAGATAGGGGTGTGCTTTCCATGTGAGTATGCCTCGTTTTTCGACTTGAAAGCACGATTGAACAGCTTCTGCACAATGGTAGACCCCGCCGCGACTTTACCGGTAACTGCCTGCCTGATACGATCCATGATAGTAGGTACGGCCGCCATGTAGGTAGGGCGCAACTCCGAAATGTCACCTTTGGTACCGAATTTGATCTTGGGGGAGGTGTCAGTGAGTGTGAGTGCACTGCCGTAGCCAATCATACATCCCTGTGTTGATAAATACATTTGCAAATGAGAACATACTTATCATTCATGGCAGAAGTGGATGGATTGTTGTTTGCACAGGTACGATGCCATTGATAAAACATTCGCAGTATTATATAAGAAGCGTGCTAGTATACCTGAGACAAAAGGAACATCTCCGCACACAAGGCGAAGATATGTGCGAGCGGCAAAAAGCCAATGAAACAGTCTTCTCCCGGAACTACAGAGGGAAGCCCGTGCTTGAAGCCAATCATGGTGGTCACAACGTTGTAGTGCGTCAGCATGACACCCTTAGGGAGACCAGTCGATCCTGATGTGTACATAATTACGGCAATATCATCCTTCGCCGGGGGCGTGAGCTCTTGATCGTTGTTCTCACCACCCATCTTGACGATGTCCTCGAAGGCGTACAGAGTGATTCCCTGTTGTACAAGATGATGGAGTTTACGGTACAAAGGGCTTTGGCTTGAGCAAGAATAAACGTCGTTGGGGTATAGTCGAGCGCTATACCTTGTATCTTGAGCCCTGACTACCCTCATGAAACGCATAGTTTATGCAATAAAGAGATTGAAAATAAATCCGAAACGCGGGTAAGTACCGTTCGTTGATTATGTAACAAGACAAGCAGCTTATGTGAAAGGAATTCAAGATATTCCACCATACGTGTACAGTACAGATATTTTTAAGTTCGATAGAACAAGACAAGAAATGGCAGCGGTGCACGACCAAACGCGAGCTACCAAACTACATGCACGAGGTCATTTAACATCAAATCGCGGTTGACAGTCCTGGGCTGGCACATCCGACACGCCCCGCGACATTTATAATACAATCAAGCAGCTCTAAATATACCTCGGGCAGCTCAATTCCGGCAGGCTTCTCACCAGAGTAGATTATACTCTTAAGACTGGGGCAGTCTTTTGCAACCTTGGCGATGGCAGGCAATAACTGACCTTCGGTGATGACAACTGATATGTGGGAATTGAAGAATCTGTCAGATAAAGACGATCGCTTCGAGAATAGAAACAATACAATATTCCAGTCGTTACGTTAAAGGTAACTGATAAAGAAATATTATATCTCAGTCATGAACGTTAAACGTAACTGATAAAGAAATATTATATCTCGTCATGAAGAGAAACTGATAGCATGGTGATGATATATCTGTTGCCAGCTAAATCCCCGATTTAGTGTCAAATTGTAGAATTTGAATAAAATTGAAAAATTAAAAGTGTATTCAGATTCGTTTGCTGCAGTCAAGTGAGATATAATTATCTATACCACACACACACATAATATCCCACGATCATCCAAACTTAATCAGGAGCAAACACACTCGCATATTTGTTTCTGAATCATTCTGTGGTTTTAATTGTCTATGAACATGAACCATTACGTGACTTTGTCGGTGACTTACAGTTGAATAATGACATAAAAATGGACCGAACAATGCTTTTTTACCCCAAATCATGCAAGCACGCGAGTGAACCAAAATGCCCACTTTAGGAATTTTCAAGGTATAGGGTGTGCATACATGGAAAGGTTTTTAATTAGATACCACATCCGGATAATCCAAATTTTGATAAAATTATATAGAGAAATCAAACAATACGATACAAGAGTCACATACCTGGCGTCTCGGTTTGATTAAATCCATAAGCTAGAGCTTCTTCGCCTAGAGTAGCATAGATGGTGGCAATCACGATGTTGCTTTGAAAGCATCCCTGCGCTGCGATATGCCAATCGGCCATCTGTATGCATACAAATACCAATGTCGTTTCCTCAGAAACATAAAAAGTATTCTCCCAGATTAACGATTTCAGTAAAGCGAATTCAACAGAAATAATATATTCAAATAAAATACTACCTATACACCAAAGCTGGGCTAGCGCCACGCAGAAATGCGACTATTCAGAATCGGCAGCGAGAGTGTGTGTGTACTAGACTCGGTCCCCCTGTTTCTCGGGTAGCGCCGATGCAATTATTTTATTGTTAAAACATACACACTTTTATTTTCTACTTAAAACACATACTCGAGTGGCAGATAAGCTCCAATATACATCAAGTATTAATATCCAAACAGGATCCGGACATTATTTAATGATATACACACCATGATTTCGCCATTTGAAGATTAAACACGTATCAACCTGTGCCATTCACATTCGGAAGTACTTACGGTGTTCATGAAGATGCAAACATTCGACTTGGGCTGGATGCCTATGCTTCGAAGTCCCTTCGCGAAACTGATGATGCGCGTATTCGTCTGTGCGTAAGTAATCCAGTTGTATTTGGCATACGTACACTTCGAAAGTACCTTGCCTGTGATAATTGGGCATATATTAGTATCATTAATTTACCGATTCATTCGAGTGAACTAACTCTCAAGAAGCAGTGTCAAAACATACAGCCACATATTCGTACATTACAAGACAGAATTCAATATGGCTTTTCCGCATGCATCTTTCCAATGAGCATAATTGGGGAATATATACATACACACACATATATATATATATATTAATACCACCGTAAAAACTGTGAAAGTACCTACTTTCCTACTTCAAGGGAGTAAGTATAGAAATAACATGGCAATCAAAGTTTGAAGAATGTGTCGGATAGGCAAGGGCGGCTCACTCGATCATACATTTTAGTCAATATGAAGGATGTGCAACTTTATTCAATTGCCAACTAAACTGTACAGGAAAGATGCAACGGCTTTATCGGCTCATATGAGCTATAACGATGTGCATAGTGAGGAGTTAAAAGTCATTAAGTAGCATTAAAATATATGCTAGATACTCGCAATCTATCAAGCGATGAAACGAATATCGTATATATA
>NW_014039433.1:7833-10534 GCF_001186125.1 Sphaeroforma arctica JP610 | reverse complement strand
CGTTACGTTACTTACGTTACGTTACGTTACGTTACTTACTTACGTACTTACGTACTACTACTACTACTACTACTACTACTACTACTACTACTACTACTCTCTACTCTACTCTCTCTCTCTCTCTCTCTCTCTCTCTCTCTCTCTCTCTCTCTCTCTCTCTCTCTCTCTCTCTCTCTCTCTCTCTCTCTCTCTCTCTCTCTCTACAGTGAGACTCCTCTTTCTCTATGTACATACTTTCTCTCTCAGTAGTAGAGACTCTACTAGAGGAGAGCTACTAAATACTATAGAGAGAGTAAAGAATAAAAGATGGGCTTAATTCGCTGTTGTACAGAATGTTCATGTATTTACCGTCTGTTTTTTAACAGAAATCGCCATCGGATGATCTACAGTAATTATTGGACGCCATAGCTGAGCAGGGAAAAGTCTGAAAAGCAAGAAGATGATTTCGGAGTAACAAAATTTTATATGTACTGGATGGCTGAAATAACCATATTTGGCAAGACAACTTAAAAATATGTCAATGATATACAGATAAAAGTGGATACAACAGCGGTAATTGACAGACAACTGGGCCCGGTAAAGTGCATTATTATTATTTAAAATTTAAAATGCAACTTCTTGTGCATAATTTTAAAATAAAAAACAATAAAAATGACTCTCGAAGTCTGAACTTTAATGAGACCCGGCCACAGTGCCGCTGAGTGACTGTGCCACGCGGCCAACGGGAACGAGCCCACACCCCCCACACACAGGGGAGGCCCTGAGGGCTGAGGTCGAGGGGCACAACCGTGTAGGGCACAGGGCCACAGGCCCACAGTCAGACTCACCCCCTAGTTATTTTTGTTTTTGAAAACAAAGTCAAACAAAACAAAACAAGACTTTTTGTCATTCTGATAGAGGCTACATACTTATACTGTGTTATAGCGCCATAGCGGTTAACTGGTTATCATATACCTCGCGGCTATTGCGAGGCTGTGGGTCCAGGGCTTCAGGCCCCAGGGTCGTACATATGACGGACCGGTGTGAGAGTTAAGGCAGTATTCAGATAATGTATTGGCCACTTGGTCTATTCACTATTGCGACAGAACTTTATCAGAAACGGGACCAAACTTTTAAAGTCCGGTCCTATTCGTTAATATTTTTTGCTTTGTTATGCGTATTACAATATAATGGGTTTTGAACTTTTATTGTTCTTTTCCTTTTTACAAAAGACAAACGACATCCCTAACCTTTTTTTGACTTGAAAACAACAAATACCAACAGCCCAAACAGGCCGTGAAGTCGTGAACTTGTGAATGTGAACTCACTGAACTATGAAGGGCGGACCAAATTTAAATATTGAGCAATTTTAAAAAAACAATTGTACAGATTTCAAAACAAAAAAATAAACAATAAACAGAAGGATACTGTCTTCGAGAGCTCTATTTGTATATAATTTATGGCGAGTGAGAGTCACAAGAGCGACTCACTTCGCTCGGTAATATTTACCAAAATACAACATATTTTTAACAAAGGATGAATATCAACAAGATACAATTTTAAAATTTATACATATTGGAACTCTAGAAAACTGTGAACATATTTTTGAATTTATTTATGAATAATTGTATATTTGTACATATATTTACTATATATATAAAAAGCAAACTTGGTAAAAACTGTGGGCACGAAGTGGGTGCTCAGCAACCGAAAAATGTAGTTTAGGTTTAAACAATTTGGGCAGTTTTGACCTGTCCCGTTAATTCAGGTGTCTATGAAGAATAAATATGATAAGGAAAGTGGATTTGTTTTGGGTTTTGGGTTTTTTATTGAACCAAAAACAAAATATTAAAACCAAAGTAGTTTTAGTTCGGTCTTTTGCTTCTTGTTTGTTTGTTTTTTAACAAAAAAACTATATAAATATTTAACCTTCTATTCTAAATTGAAACCTTTTCCCCCATGCAAAAAGGGGTATAATTATAAATAAATAGAACAACAGTGTCTCAGTCCATACTATTATTTTTGGTTTTTGTTTTTTTGAAAATGAATACCAAGAAAAACAGCACAGCCTTCTGAAAATAGAACAAGAAGGCTATGAAATCAGTTGTAAATATAAAACATTAATTTTTTTATTTTTTATATTTATGGAGACTGGAGTCACACACCTTCAAATCTGAAATCTTCCAGCTGTGCCTGACTAGTTGACTGAATTAACTGGGTGACTCAGAGTCTCAGAGTCTCAGACATTAGAGTTAAATCTGACTGAATCTGATGAGTGATGACTGCATAAAGGGCCGATTCACGGAACCATGGCGGACTCTTCTTGTGTTTAACTCTCACACAGAGGCGAGGATGTATTTTTTTAATTATATGCACGGCACAGGGGCCATCCAATAATACAAAACTATCGGCCGACAATGCGATCTGTAGCGTCAACCACAATGCTTACGTTCCTGCGTATGCCCTGCAGGAGTGGAATGGGAGCTAAATTGCGGCTTTGTATACAGAACCGCGCAAGTATGTGCATGTCGTACCGGAGTGTTTGTGGGTTCTGAAAGATAATTAAGTGATGCAAATGACACAATATGGCACAATAAACTTGAATTTGCTTCTGTGAATCATTGTCTCTTCAACTTCTACTTCTCATATTTCTCAACAGGTATTTCTTGTCAGTATATTTTTGAATTTGGCACAGTGTCTTCGAATTGCTATTACGACAAGG
>NW_014039433.1:0-6728 GCF_001186125.1 Sphaeroforma arctica JP610 | reverse complement strand
TTTATTATTATATTATATTTTGAACATATATATATATAAATATTTGTTAGTGTGTGTGTTCAATATATATTTGATATATATTATATAGATGTGTGTGTATATATATGTATATATATATATATATATTCATATATATATATATATATATATATGAATATATACACATATAAATGTGTGTGTATATGTATATGTATGTATATATATATATATACATATATTTATATATGTATTTGTGTGTTTGTGTGTGTGTGTGCGTATGAGTGCGTGTATATGTTTATGTTTATATATATATATAAATATTATATATATATATATATATATATTTGTGTGTGGGTGTAAGTGTGGGTGGGTGGGTGTTTATATATAATTATATATCATATTCATATTCATATTCATATCCATATATCTCGCCAATGGTGCCTTAGGTATTGTGCTATAATTTTGGCAAGTATTATGTTTAGATTATTGTCCGGCCGATCAGCAGTACAACATCTAATTTATGCTCAAGTATTTCAACCCGTTCGACGCCCAGATGATTAAATTGAACTTGAAACAGCATTTCGTCATTACATTCCGTATTTGCTATCTATTTTGTCGAAACTGATCAGTCCGTGGTGCCGCAAGTGAAGGCCTGGATTATGAAATCTCCGTGGGGCTATTTTCAGCAAAATAAAGCGATCGCGTTTTGCTTGGTTGACCTAGCAACTATTGTGTACTGAAGCAGCTGATTTTATAGCATAATGCATGAGGTCTCACGCGTGGCAAGGCATATGATCTGAACATACACCTAATCCTTAACGATAAACTACTGCAATTTCTTATATTATTGACTATTGCAGAATCCTATATATCCAGATCGCATACGACAAATAGCCCTAGTACCAACGGGATAGCATGGCTAGGTGCAATGGCGGCAGGTGCGGGGTTGTGCTGGTATGGAGTATCAAAGAGTCGAAGGAAGGGTTACCTGCAAACAGAGGCATTATTGCATAATCTGTATCAAGAAGTACGTTCGTGGTTAGTTCGACGTGCCGAGGCGCAAGATTGCCAAAAATACGTGTCTCATCGTGTATAGTGTAATGTACATATATGCATGATGGAAGCTCGTACTGAGCTTTTATGTGTTTTTAAGTTATACTGTGTTAAGTCTTGAACTCTATAAGTCGTTGCAGAGCCCTTCTGTCTTTATATATGTACGTAGCATATATCTGTGTACTAGCAGGTTATCATGTCCCTGACAGGATCAGGGCACATACTTCGAGCGTCTTAAACTTTTGAGACATGGTGAGATCCATGTATCCGTTTAGAAACATCGCACGTGTGCACGTAGCATGCCTGTGTTCTGGCTCCTAGGGCGCTGTACTCAAGGTGCCCTTTGCTCAATGAGCCCGCATTAGCACTGTACATTGGCAAATCTTACTTTAAACGTAAAAGTTGGCCCAAACTCACCACGACCGCTACTCGGCTTCCGCGCCAGATTGTATCTTGTCGGCACATGCACAAAGATACAGGAACTTGAATAATGGAATAATTGACATGCTTGTAACTTTCTGCGCTTAGATGTATATCTGACAAGTCGATGTTGCTAAATGTTTATGCTCTTGAATTTCAACTCATCAGTACATCGCGCTATTGGAATCGACGATGCTTATATTCAATATATGCACGGCACTATATGGTGAGGTACGCGAGATAGCTGTATTCGAAAACTACTCATAGATGAGTGTCCTACAAGCATATTCATTCGTAATTGCAATCATCGGGTGTCAATTCATGAAACCGAAACATTCTCGACCTTCTTCACGTACCAGTTGTCTAAATAAAAGTCTATGCATATCGTGTTGTATCCATGTCTCCACCAATTTGCAAAACACAATCCTGCTATGACATCAGGCCGTTGGCTGGCACCAGCGTGTGAGTAACAGGTCCACCAAGGAGTCTGATATATGTGTCCATTCATTCAAATCTTGCAAATACTAGATTGAAGCGTCCTGTGGGCTGGCATCAGGCGCGAATTTAACGGACGCAGAAGAAGATGCGATAGATGTATCAGGCGGCAGTAGTGTCTACGGCGAGATAACACCGCAAGGAGTGCATGAATTGATGTCCGATTTAGCACTCACGCCTGGCTTTGTCTTTTACGATCTTGGAAGCGGCGTGGGAAAGTGCGTTATACAGGTATGTGGTGTCAAGCTGTACAAAGTAGGATCAGAAGTGCTTGTTCTGTCCAGTGCTCTGAAGTGTTGCTAATATTTCACGCTTGTTAGTTTACATAGGAATATTCTGAGGTTAGCTTGGTCTTTACATAGATAAATATCTGCCTATATCGCTTCACTGCAGGTTGCGATAGATTGGTTGCCGTCGAAGAGCGTGGGGATTGAGTTGGCAAAAACTCGACACGACGCAGCGCTAGAGGCGCATTCTCATGCTTTACAACTGGTAAGCAATTTACGTCCCTGTCTTGGAATAAGTCGTAGTGTTGATAAGAGGTACCTATGATACACTTCCTATTAAACGCTAGGTATCAAATACCTGATGAGAGAGTTTTTATGATCTAAACAAAAACCTTGATGTATATCACCAGTCACTCCAGGCAAATAGCGATTTTTCTGTGTATGTCGCATATCTCTATTAATCATAGTTGGCTCGGTGTGTATATATAGCAATATCCGAAATGTAGTGTGTGCCAAGAAACATGGTATGTAAGCCTGCCTACCTTGAACATTATTAGTTGTTATTATAACACATTTGCATTTGCAAGAAAATCCGAGACTAATAGCTTGCTCTCCTGAAAGGCAAGGGAAATCCGAGACTAATAGCTTGCTCTCCTGAAAGGCAGCAGTGAACCAACTTTGGTTATTCTTCTCTCTATACCGGCATAAATTTTCACTTTCCTGCAGGGCTTATTAAAGGATCGCAATATCAGCTTCATTAATGGTGACATCATGGACACAGTAAGCATTTGCCACAAGTACTTCTATTCTCTGTGTGCGATATTGGACTTAGGAAAACGTGGAAACTTACTCTCAGTTCTTGGTTGTGTCAAAAGTTGAATTTATATGTTTTTAACTCAAGAACTCCAAATGAACAAGCACTTTATCACTTATCAAGCTCAGTATTTACTGCTCCCAACGCTGAGTAGTCTTACTTCTTCTTGGAATTCGACCCAATCAGGAATTGTACCAGGATGGTGAGGTGCTCTACGTAGCCAGCCTATGTTTCGATACAGAATTCATGGGTGTACTAGCGGAAAAGCTCTCCCATCTGCCACACCTCGACTATATCGCCACCATACAAGAATTTCCTAAACCATTACCACCGAATTTGGTGTATCTGAGACCGGTCTCAATTCGCATGACATGGAATGACGATGATCAGAAAACGCCTGTGCATCTTTACGGACGAAAAGCCACGTAGTAAGAGGGGACAGCGGGGGGGGGCGTAGGCTGCAAATTTCAAACTCATTGTATTGAAGTTTGTGTATCAGATCATAAAAGGGTATAGAGATAGAATTTGAGGCATTTAATTTACTAGAGTCTCAACTTACGAATAAGACAATTGGGAATGTGGAAGTTGTAGGCTTTTGTGAAATGACTCTATATGGTGCCCCGTCGCCATGGCCGATTCCGAATTTGTAAGGACAGTGCTATCGGGCTTGAGCCACGGCAATGCTCCGTTTATACCAGGCTTTGCTTCAACCAATACAATGAGGTTTGTAGAACGTGGCAAAAACTAGAGTCTGATTGAATAATGCTCAATCATCGTTCTTGACCTGGGACCAGCATTTTATCTTACAGAGTCTACTCACCTGCCGCGACGGTTTGAAAGTGGTGGTCCTGATCATCGCGTGTATATGAAATGGGCTGTCAATGATAGACTTCCGAGACGCTCAGTAGTATATAAAATTCTTACAGCGCATGCTACAGATGTTGCACTGTTTTTGTTATTTTGCAGTCTCAATTCAATCGTCAATACGCTATTTGTTGAATTGCTTCTAATTTTCGCGACAGAATCAGTATGCCTCAAGCAGGCAAGAAAGCAAGAGAGGAAACTTATTATGGATAAATTAGTGAATAGAAGACACTGTCCTGTTCAACCTGCAACACGATGGTTGATCTATAATGTTTCCAGCGATTTCATTTTATGAGGACAAACTGAGTTTGCAAAGCGCTTTCAACTTCACTCATTCAACTATATCGCTTATGCCAAGATGCAAGCTTAATCGAGCTCAAAAGCCAAGCTACATGCGCGTCTCAACGCAACAATATCCCATAGAACTCCAGCGCCTAAACGATTTCTGTGAAGACTGTTCGATCCTACTGCAAAGTGAGGCGGATAATGGCATGGCATGAGTATCGACCCCTGTTTGTTGATAAAAGCTAAAGATCTTCGATGGTTACTACCCCCGCTCGATCTGATATGCTGAACGTATATGATACCCTATATCACGTCACTACGTAGCTTCGTTGAGGAAGGTGAGCAGTTCGCTTCTGTTCTTCTCGTCCGCTTTCTCCTTGCTGGTCTTCTTGACTTTCATTTTGATGAGCTCGCCGGTAATCATACTACGGGCGCCCGTCTCCTTCTTCTTGTCAAGATGCTGCATAGAATGAGGTGACGAACGTTCGAATGAAAATTCGCGCCAAACTACGGTGCACGGGTTACTGGTGAGTGTCAACTAGCTCATGTGTGGCATATTTGATCCAACTGACTTCGATCGCATTCTCTAACTGTTTTGAAAGGAGATTTCAGTCCCTCCGCTACAGACTACCGATAGTAACGTAAGATTTTGGACAAAAGAAAAAGAACTCAGGCAATGATGCTAAACTACCGAATTTAAAAAGTACCAGTCTTGTCTTGTAGGTACACGCGTAGTGGCTAGCACTTGCACATACCTTATGCGGACGACTCAGACCCTTATCTTTCTTCGATTTCGACTTTTTGGTATTTTTCTTCTGCTTCTTTGTTGTCTTTTTTCTTCGCCTCCTGCGTCTCTCTATATATTAGAAGTAAAGGCGAACTTCGTACTGACCAAACATTGTTCGACATGGTGATATGCGACGCACATGCCTGACCATTTTAGTAAGGAATTTGTCGTCCAAACTACAGGGAGCAATCCAACGCGGCGCTTAGTACGAATTTGACTAAAAAGAACACATACAAGGCTAGGAGCACGCATGGCAAAGGATACACTACGATTGTAGAACTGCAATAGACAGCCCAGTTCGAGAATGAGCGTGACGTACCATCCTCACTGCTGCTGTCGCTGCTCTCACTCGCCGACGCGCTTTCTTCAGACGACACTCGGTAAGGCGATAGTCCTCTCGGTGAGAATGGTGAAAGTGAACCACTGTTCTGTCGTTTTCCTCGGCTGTATTTGCCCCTCCTCCAACTTATAGATAGCGAATAGCCGAGAACGCAGTTTTGATTGAAGATGAACATAGCGGACACAAAGTACACCGTAATGAGTATAAATCACACTGTATGCTGTGCACTGTGCAAGTACGCATTAATCACTTCTAAAATCGAAAATGAATCGCAATCAACTGATCATATTACATACTATCTATCCGACGATGTGCTCCTCGCCCGCTCCGTGCCTTGGTTGCCTTCAATCCGCTCGCTCTCGCTCGTCCGGTCCGCGTCTTGAGAACGGCCCCCCTCGTCATCCGCGCTCTCACTTGCACTCTCCTCCCGCCTACCCTTCGAAATATCTCTGCCTCTTCTCTCACTGTCTCTCTTTTCCACTGTGGCCCTCCCCTTTGATCTACGGCTATCGCTGTCTGATCTAGTTGCTCTGCGAGAGCTTTTATAGTCTTCGCCGCGTTCCCTTCCGGATCCTTTGCGTGTCCTGTCTCGGGATTTGCTTCGGCTTCGTGACCTCGACCTAGTGCGTGTTCTTGATCTGGTTCTGTCACGTCTCCTACCGCTCGTGTGCCTCTCACTGCTACTGTTCCGCTTATCTCTACTTCTCTCACGGATTCTATCGGCGCTTCGGCGCCCTCTGCTTCTCACTCTCTCACGGGAGGTACTATCTCGTGACCTGCCATTCCTACCACCACTCGGCCTTCTTTCACTGGACACGTACCTGTCGGATCGTCCTCTGGAATCGTCACGCCTCCCCCTTCGACTATGCCTGCGGTCATCTCGGTCATCTCCGCCATCTCTATCACTCGAATGACGAAGAGGCGATGCTGATATGCGGTCAGTATAGTTTCTGTCTCCCGAAACGTCCCTATCGCGTCTTTGACTGCTACCAGCGCGTTTCTGATAGGCCTCCTTGTCACTTGAATCCAAGCGCCTGGATGGTGGCGATCTAGAGTACGAGCTCGACCGATCTGAAGAAGTGGCAAATAAAACGGTCAGCATAAAACTTAAGTCCGCATATGCACTTGCAAGTTTGCGCATGAGATATGTGTTTTGCAAGAGATTGTACTGACCAGCAACCGTGTCGAGTAGCTGAAACTCGAACTGACAGCATTGACACCGATAAGAAATACCAGTATGGTATCCAGGAAAAAATATATGGTGATATAACTTCTCGTTTACGCAAGTTGAGAACTAGTACTTAAAAAATGTGGACGTACATCGTGGATAAAGACACCATATTGTTCATTACACATGTTTATAATAAATATCTATATATATACATATATATATATATATATATATATATATATATATGAGTGTGTGTGTGTGTGTTGTGTGTGTGTGTGTGTGTGTGTGTGTGT
>NW_014039434.1:19678-22130 GCF_001186125.1 Sphaeroforma arctica JP610 | reverse complement strand
ATATATATATGTGTGTGTGTGTGTGTGTGTGTGTGCGTGTTTGTGTGTGTGTATGTGTATCTGTACGTATATATACACACATACAGAATTGAGTGTGTGGGGATGCGATTGCGTAGACAGACATAATCATATGTCACTACATTTTGATATAAAAACAATTCTGTGCTCATTATTGTACCTATATTAATATCCCTCCTATATTATACCTCCACTATTACATCTACATTAATACACCTACATAAATACACCTACCTTCTAGTGAGCGTATGAGACATGAATTGATCTTTGTCTGCAGCGTCTGTGCAATGGCGTTCTTCTCGTCCGTCACTGAGGCTGTGATGGCGAAGTAGCCCTCCACCGCAGGCACCACAGATGTGTTAAAGTACGTGGTTAACACGTGGAAGACATAGTTCACCTGTCAGTGCACGAGTACAAGTGTCACAAGTGTCAGCCATTCAGTACGTGTCATGCACTGAAACGTGGAAGACATAGTTCACCTGTCAGTGCACACAAGTGTCAGCCATTGTCATGCACTGACACGTGGAAGATATAGTCCACCTGTCAGACCCACTTAACAGCACTCACACGGCTCGTTACCTTGGAGATGGTTTCAAAGACATCCAGGGCCGGCGTACTCCTCATAGGCCCATGGATCATCAATTTGGACAGCGATCTGTGCGGTGGCAGGTACGTAGAGACAAGGCTGTGTCAACGCTTTACCCGTGGCACAAACAGTGGTGTGGTGCAAACGACTGAGATGCACAATAAACGCTAACTGTTACGTGTTAGGTGAGGGATGGTGTGCACAGGCAGCGTATGCGGAACACGCCCAACTGTATCAGTGCGTGACGTGAGTGGGTCCTACGCCTCCTCCACGTTGCTGTAACCATGGCAACGACAGGTGTCACGAGAACAAGGTATATGAAGAAGTATAGGATTCACACACAAGGAAGAGAGTATATGACCCCTCGTCCCAACGATGGTACATTTGGTTTTTTTTGTGTTTTAAGGGTTTAGGATGTGGCTGAAGTATCAGGTTGGTCGTCGATAGGCAATTGGGTTATATATTTTAGGGTTTAGGGTTTATAAAGAGACGTCACAAAGAGACGTCAGAAGTACAATCCACTATGTGCCGAACATATGCATCACACGTGAATGGTATAGACGTTTGGAAGGACCATTTTAGGAAGGGCGGTGATTCTAATGCGCGAAGTGAGATGGAGGTCACTTACACATCCAGGGCATAGTCCAAATGCTGCACACACAAGAACTTGAGCAGCAGATCCACTATGCGCTCTATATTCTCAGCAATCTGTAGGCGAGAAAGGAAGGGCCATTGCGTATGAATATACACAATCAGTGAGGAAAAGAAGCAGAACATACTAGTTACGGGTGCATGCATACAACCAATGTGACCCATAGTCCCATTCATACTAGTATCAGGTGCATGCATACAACCAATGTGTCCCATAGTCCCATTCATACCAGTAACAGGTGCATGCATACAACCAATGTGTCCCATAGTCCCATTCATACCAGTAATAGGTGCATGCTTACAACCAATGTGTCCCATAGTCCCATTCATACTAGTAATAGGTGCATGCGTACAACCAATGTGTCACATAGTCCCATTCATACTAGTAACAGGTGCATGCATACAACCAATGTGTCCCTTAGTCCCATTCATACTAGAAACAGGTGCATGCTTACAACCAATGTGTCCCATAGTCCCATTCATACCAGTAAAAGGTGCAAGCATACAACCAATGTGTCCCATAGTCCCATTCATACTAGTAACAGGTGCATGGCACGTGATGGCTAGCGCATTACCTGTTCGGGTGGTGACAGTTGCTTGGCCCGTTGCAGCGCCTCCTTGTTTTCGTAGATGAAGGTGAGCGCAAGCTCTGAACTCACAGGCACACCTGACACCTCCTCATTCTCTTTAGACACGGTCAGCGAATCAAACATCCGCCCCATCAGATTAGTACTCTGAAACAACGAACAAACAAGAGAATGTGGGGATGAGTGAGCGCCCAGAGTGAGATGTACTACAACTACTATCAGATGAGCCGATGTGTATGTATATACACTCATACAGATACATAAACGTCTACATCACCACTCCCATCCTCGTAAGCGTACGAATTATCATACCGGGTTGTTAGTGGGCTTCATGTGACCGATGGATGTGTAGTATTGGTTGAGCTGTTCAATATATGACACCCGCAGCGACCTGATCTCATTGCGGATATACACATCTGCGAATACAAAACAAGTTAAATCAATGGCAGTGGGTGTAAGTGGGTGCACACTAGTGCGTTGTGCTGTAACGAAGCACAACCAACCGCCTGTCTCGAAACAGCGCACTATGCTGGAGGTGAGGAGGTATATGAATGTGCAGATATGTATTTATATGTATGCATATGTATGTATATATATATATATATATATA
>NW_014039434.1:16986-18856 GCF_001186125.1 Sphaeroforma arctica JP610 | reverse complement strand
AACCACGTCCATGTACCCCTAAACAACCGCGCCCGGACATTTGCCCAGGGTGTGGTCCTGTCCAACGAACCTTCGGGCAGGTGCAGACAGAAGAGGTTGTCCGTGAGCTTGGTGAGCAGAGTGGGCTCCTGGCACATGTCGATGCTCTGCAGGGCCTCTTTGAGACTCAGTGCCTTCGTGTGTAGCTTTGTTAGTACTTTGAGGTACACTGGCAGTGACTGTTGCTTGGCAGCTGTGTGTGTGGTCAGTCGAAAATGTTTGGTATGAGCATGTGTGTGATTTGGTACAGACACGTGATCGGGAAGGAAGTCGTGCAGCTGTGGTTGTGTTGATGTAATGTGTATACAGAAGCTCTAGTTTTGCAGATATGTGTGCTGAGACATAAGTCCTTACCCAACGCTTTGTTGTGGGACGGCATACTTCGATGTGAATTTTGGAGTGCATATAAGTATATAAAGATTTCGGGTGATATATATATATACGCGCGCTGTCTTCCTCTGGCTCAGGCTGTGGCATCTGATTGCCTTTGCCCTTCCGTGAGCAGCTAGACCACAACGACTCTGCGTTCTTGCGCGCGAGCAAATATTCCTGTGCGTATGTCGCCTTTTGCTAAAAATGGAACTTACCCACGCAACTACCTACAAAGGCACATAACACCCACCAGATACATTCACCCATTCATTTCCGTACAAGGACACATGCCTCCCCCCCCCGCCACCCACCAGACATACTTCTGCACGCATACACATACAACAGCAGACACCCACACCCACACCTTCCAGTGACTCATCAATGTGTGACTGCAGCTTCTGCACGCACACACATACAACAGCAGACACCCACACCCACACCCACACCCACACCCACACCCACACCTTCCAGTGACTCATCAATGTGTGACTGCAGCTTCTGCTCGTAGATGCGCTCTAAGAAGCGATGCATTACCACACTGGGACTGTCAAACACCTCGCGAATGACTGTGGTTTCGTTGCTGCACACGGTCACCACCGACTTGAACAGGTCCGTTTGGGCCCTAAAATTGACAGTGGGTGCGTGGTGCGGTTAGGTTGGTTCCGGGTTTGGTAGGACGTAAACTGTACAGGCCATTGCGATACGAAAGTGCTCCCGTGAATATGAGATCATGAAGGGCAAGCACATGACAAATGTACAGAAGAAATTCTAAATCACACAAACTCACGAAGGAGATCCAAGCACATGACAAATGTACAGAAGAAATACTAAATCACACAAACTTACGAAGGAGATCCAAGCACATGACAAATGTACAGAAGAAATACTAAATCACAAACTTACGAAGGAGATCCAAGCACATGACAAATATCAGAAGAAATACTAAATCACACAAACTTACGAAGGAGATCCAAGCACATGCCAAATGTACAGAAGAAATACTCAATCACACAAACTCACGAAGAAGATCCAAGCACATGACAAATGTACAGAAGAAGTACTAAATCACACAAACTTACGAAGGAGATCCAAAATCAGATCCACTTACGACGGAGATACGAACCCACTGCAAAGGTACGAGGGTTATCAGATACTACATCAACATATGAAAGACATCACAAACACAGACAGAACTACACAACATATAACATGCATAACTCACATAACACACACAACACACACAACACACCCAACACACACAACACACCCAACACACACAACACACATAGCAATCCTCTGCACAACGGATGTAAGTCTCTGCGTTGCGTGTGAGTGGTGGCAAACACTCTACTCTACTACGCCACACACACATACACACACCCTCCCCCCCACCACACACACATACACACACCTCCCCCCCATACACACACACATACCCTCCCCCACTACACACACACAC
>NW_014039434.1:0-13471 GCF_001186125.1 Sphaeroforma arctica JP610 | reverse complement strand
ATATAGTATATGTAGTAGCAGTTGTGGTGAACTACATATAGTAAACTATATAGCAAACTACACAAGTACTACGGAGAATGAAAGACATAGAAAAATTGCCAAATCTATGAGATAAAAATCCGTGTGTACAAAGTATGGGACGCCTATTTCGCCCCGCTGGCAACACGATTGAAAGACTGGCTTCATATATTCACCTGAAAGCTTTCCAAATCGAAGCTCATGTTGTCAACTCTAACGACTTAATAGACCATCAAAGCTACGAACAACAATTTTCAAAGTGCAGTTTATATGCAACTAGCTATCTAAACAAAAGTAGTATCGAAGCAATCCTCAATCACATCCACTTATAAATAAAATTTCACATATAAAGCTACAATAGCACCCAGAGAAAGCGATAAACAGATTCATTATATCTATTTCATAGTAGGCTTTTAGAACGTAGGGTTTTATTTTTTTATTTTGTTCACTTCAATGCTTGGGCGGGGGGAGGGGGGCGTGTTATGTGTTTGGTCAATCCTACATTGATACCCTAAGTGACCCACACTGCTGATTCAACCTAAACCATCATGCCAGTGAACACCTTGGTGCAATGATCTACCGTGTTCGAATTGTGTGAGCTCAAGAAAATCTGTCGCATCTGCACATATATCAACTGCATGGAGCGGCCCAGTCGGGAAAGGACGCCGCACGCGGAGACTGTACTTAAAATTGAAACGTACTACGTGCCCTGGTGGCTTGCATTGTTTCCGGGACTAGTCCAATAAGAAAATTATTCCGTATCAATCAATCTCACTTCATTGCTTTATATCTAAAAGCTGCGCGAAATGCGCATATTTTGGTATTACTTTATTGGAGACTTTGTGCGGTGTACATTGTATGTTGCTTTCTTCTGATATAGAGAGAAAATACAGCTATTCACAACTTGCCAATATATGTAGCTGTCTCAGAGAACAATTTTCGAACATCGCAGTCGTGCAGTTAGCATAAAAGGGAGAACACTGAATCAGCCCGATTTCCGCTTCAGCAACGTCGTATTCACTCTTGCGAAAAACTCCAAATAGCGAATGCACCTTGCGTATTTTTTATGGTGACTCATTCCTTCCTCAAACCAATGCCACTGTCCTACTGACGAGTAGTGTAGTGATATTAAGTTCCTAGTGTCTCCATAATAAATATGTCGATGCTCGGTGCCAATGGCACTCAAGAATTCGATGACTCATCATTTTGTAGCCCCCAATTTGGCACCATATTTACCGTCAGAGACTCAGAGTGCGGCTGCTGTAGTATTTACTGGCCGTACGGC
This sequence comes from Sphaeroforma arctica JP610, assembly GCF_001186125.1. NCBI lineage: Eukaryota > Ichthyosporea > Ichthyophonida > Sphaeroforma > Sphaeroforma arctica. Next base: position 12,168 of record NW_014039434.1, on the reverse strand, counting down.
CTTCGTGATGACCTGATCAGTGCGATCAACCGATCACGCCCCCTGGGCCAGGGTCCCGCCCAGGGGCCCTGTGACTGTGAGTCCGTGACTGCAGACTAACTGAATCACTGACCCATTGTCCCAATAATAATTTCCCAAAAAAAATGGTCAACTGCTTCTGAGCGGCTCTGTCAACCTGTCTGGGCCAATCAGAATTTGATGCCGTGATAATATTTATCTCATCAACTTCGGACGATTTTTCAATTTTGTCTGATAGATTTATTATATTGTGTGCGTGTATAAATAGCTAGCCCGCCTGCTGTGGCAGGTCAAAAGATTCGTACACTGCGTCTAACAGGAGGTGCTGCACCTACATCGAACCAGTACACACAATGACAACAGCTAGTTACAAGGCCGCAGAGGCCAATACCAGGCCATACAACTATGCCGGACTGTATCCCGAGGTAGAGCCTTCGGCACCCCCCGCAGACCAGGCTGACAGCTCGCCAGCCTATCAACCACCCGCCTATTCAACAGTCACGCCAAATGAGGTGAGGTTTGTACTATAGCATACTTTTATTAAGTTGTGCAATGTCATATGTTTCTATAAGTTGTGGGGTGGATGTTTGGGGTGAGACCTGTGTCTGTGCACCATGATGGAGCTATCCCGAGATGTAGTAAACTTCGATACTGTGCGTGTTCAAGTCACATGTGCCACAGACGAACATTGTAGGTCAATGTAGGCTTATACATTGCGAGGTTGAGCATATGTGTATACCACTTTTGTGTGCTGTTATCAATTTCTGTAGTGGTGCGAGATGAATTATATTCTTGCTGGATATCATATACCGCCTCTATTGCATTGGCTCATATTGTCTTATCTGCCCGCTTTTGCTTGCACAAGTTGGTTAGGTATAGACAAGTTGTTTCCTTCCACTACCTGCTTCTTATATGCACTTTTTGTACGGTTGTGAAGTGTGTTATGTGTCTTACCTTACTGGTACCCTTGATTGACGGACATTGATCTGGGTTCGTTAGTGTGTAACGCAAACCTCACTCTAAGCTCTGTCAAGTCGATGGCCTAGAACACATCTGTATCACCCCTTATAGGAGCCATACGCTCTGTTTCCATATATCATCCCCTTTCTCCGCTCTATATGCGCTTAGGCACTCTTCTGTCATCCTTGTTTGTGTCATGTCTCGTCCCGTAATCACTCTGTTCTCCCTACGCCAAATGCTTCGGGTAACGAGCTCGGATCAACTATGTTTCTGGAATACTCCACGCTGCACCAATCCCTGTACCTGTACCCCGCCCCCTTTCTATTTCATGATAGTATTAAAACTCAAATCGCCTCACACCCGCACAAATTCACCAAGTGGTTGTATTCATATTTATATAGCTGGAGTGCAAGTGTATATGCTATCTTTCATGCACTGGGATGTCTATTTTAGAAGTCTGTGAATGTGACGCTATCAAGTATGCTTGATGTGTTGTGATTCCTTGCTGACTATTGTGTGCATTCTTCTACTACCATGGAGCATGTGAGGCAGCGTAGCGAGACAGTACTGCCTGATCGTACGAGTTACTTTGTTGGTGACCATACATGTCACTCTGTTGGTATCTGCTCTATCTGTGTTGCCCTACAGACCATCGTCTCACATCTATCACACACTTGATTCCTTCTGCAGAACTATATGCAACATCAACAGAGACAAGACCAATCGTCATCCTCGTCCCACTACGGCGCCATCTATCCACCAGAAGCAACCAGCACATCGCAACAACCCCAACACACCACCACCGAAATACCCAAACACACCCCATACAACCCACGCACACCTATCATCACAACAGTCCACAGCACCCGCATCCATGAAGACCGCGGCGAATGCACAGACCTGGGCAACATCCTGTGGTTTATATTTGGTGGAGGTGTTGTGTTCTTTATTATTTACGCTCTGATCGGCGTCCTGCTGTGCCTAACAATAGTGCTGTTCCCGTTTGGGCTGCAGTTGTTTAAGCTGGCTAAACTCTCGGCCTTTGCCTTCGGAAAGACCATCAGCCGTCCCGACTACAAGCGAGACTACTGCCGGTGCTGTGCCAATCTACTGTGGCTCCCTATAGGTCTGATCTTGGGAGTGCTGCACATGGTAAGTGTTTCACTTATGCTGGATTGGTGTCTGTGCGTGCTTGTTTGTATAAGCGCTCAGATGAGGGTGTGCGTGCCGTTGTACCTTTGGCATTGTTGGAGAAGTCTTCACACAAACGGCGCACTGCTTCTTAAAGAGCTTCGCTAGTTTTTTATGCTGTTCTCGATATCTTTGAGTTTTATGGTTTAGGGTTTCTTACAATCCTATCCTGCTGGCGTAATACCATAAGAAGGCAAAAAACTGCATATCCTCGTGCACCAATTCATATCTGCGCTGTGTTTGTGTGACTATGGACCTCTGAATCTCTGCATAGGCACTTCTGTATGTAGATATGGGCCGCTACAAATATCTCTCGCTATATATACACGTGTGGCGTTTTGCGCAGGGTGTAATTCAGAGACATATTTGATTTTATCAATTATGTATAATATCCTATCGATGGCATATTATTCTATTTTTTTATAATGCTATGCGTGATACTGACGTATGTACGTATCTATGCGTTGTGTTTGTGCGACTATGGACCTTTGAATCTCTGCATAGTCACTTTTGTATGTAGATATGGGCTGCTACAAATATCTCTCGCTATATATACACGGGGTGGCGTTTTGCGCAGTGTGTATTTAGCGGACATGTATGATTTTTTCTCTTATGTATTAAAGCCTTTCGATGGCATGTTATTCTTTTATTATAACGCTATGCGTGAGACTGTCGCATATACGCATCTATTGTGTGTTATTGTATTGCTATGCTACTTACTATGGGTACGTACAAATACCCAAAATTCATATGTAAGTGATTAGTACGGTCCTGTATTTATCCATACTGATGTACGGCAGGGTTTCTATTTTTATGTTGCCTTTCTCATTCTGAAGTGGCGCACGTTTGATCTGACATTGTGCATGGTGCTTATACTACAATGCCCGAAGTCCACCCCGCTTGTGGATTCGATTCTCTTCGAGAATTTTACGATCTCTATTGTGACTATGCAGCGACACTCATCCTTTTAATTTTCTTTTATTTCCTTATAGACCTTTGCCGTGTCCATGTTTATGACCATCATCGGTATTCCGTTCGCTATTCAACACGTCAAGTTGTGTGCACTCGCATTGTGGCCATTCGGTTCTGATGTTGGATATCAGCAGTATCATGCCTTATCGACAGAGACCAGAGTAGATTACGTATAGTATTTCCAATAAATAAATTATATGTCTACATACGTGTTCCTCATTGTACGCCAACGCTGAGGCGGTGACTTTTTGAGAATGCACAGCTGCATTGGCTTTAGATATCATTCTTTGTTTGTCATATACTTCGGTATCTGTGTCCAATGTTTCCAAGAACTGCGCTTTATAGAACAAACTTCTTTTTCGAATAAAGCTCCGGATCACGAAATGTATCATCGGAATTGATGGTGGCCAGATAGGCTACGCGACAGTCACCAGCGAAAGCCTGCGAAGTATTTAAATGGAAAATAGTGCGTCACGGCAGGGAACGTAATGTGCCCAGTCGAAACTCACGAAATTTCGCAAGGAATCCTGTACCCCATAGGGGCGAAGTTCGGATACGTACATAACTTTGCTCACTTGTCAATTACTAAGCACAACGCCCTCGTATTGTGTAGCGTAAATGCAAGGGTTTATCTGTATCCAACATATATTGCTTTTGTCACTAGCGAAATTAATTTCACTGGTACACGCAAGACCGCATATTGTGCAACAGTCTAGCACTAAGAACACCAGTTAGGTTTAAATCCCTCTCATCTTCTGTGCCTAACTTGATTCCCTATCAACATACTATACGAAAAGCATAAAAACTTCGATAGGTTGTGTTTAACCTCCTCAAATTGCGCTTCTAAATTTCTTTTTTATTCTTACTGGATGCTCGATATTAAAAGTTGGCCTGCAATTGTTCTGTTATCCTTTCTTTGGAACACATGGTGCAAGTGCTAAATACGATGCATTCCGGTAGCGATGAAACTCTAATCCTGATGAAGTTCTTCGATCATATTTTACGGTTGTGGTACTGAAGGCTGTCACATACGGTTATGGTGCTTGTGGTAGCAGCGGTTGTAGTTGTCTGAATTCAAAACTTGAAATCTGAAGCGATGACACGCGGCTGTGGGAAGCGAAAGGTGTTGAGGATGACGATATAGTCCCGTGCACGGTTGTAGTTGTGACCATTGCTGATTTGGGGCAGACATTGATACGGAAACTCTGCTGCAGTGCCTCGAGCCAATTTTTTTGCGGAGGTTTGCTGTATTAAAGCGTGATCTGACCAAACTCCTTTAGAGTTCGATATAAACATGCCAAACTACTCGTATCGATAGGCTCCTGCATTTCTTCCGATCCGGTCGGTGCGTAGTTGACAACTTAATTATATCCTTAACAAACTTCTTGTTCTCTACAGGTTTTTACGATCTAAACCCTCTAAGACAATCACTGACTCGTCCTTAACGGTGGTACCTACTCTTGTGTCGAACCTCGTTCGCGCCTTGCGACTGTGGCCTATACAGATTCCTCAGTTTTTTACATGTACCACACACAAGTTAAAAGGCAGCCATAATGTCTTCTATAGATTCGCCGCCATTTTCATGGCACTAGAACAATAATTAGCCAAGATCGGCAAATATGCGTACGCCTACTTCCGCCATTGTTTCGAATAGTTTATTCCTCACATTGTAAAATAATCATATCGTGAGGCTACGTCGAACATGTGGAGCACTAACATACTCTCCATCGTGCCGTTCAATATCATCCATTGCGACGAGAGTCCAGATCTATTGCGACCATATATTGAAGACTGCACGTTGACTCGTTGTCGAGCACCACCTTCGGATGTGTCCAACCATAGCGCTTCCTCTGGTTCTTCTCACACGCCGAACATTTCATGTTCTTTTGTTCACAGGGCTTATGTAGATTTGTGTTGATCAAATCTCCATACTTAGCTTCAGCGACCATTGCTTCTGCCGCAGAAACGTCATTTATGATACTTTGTGATACACTTAGGGATAATAATATTTATTTCAAAAATGACAAGTATGTATGTTACAATGTATAAACATATGGTATGGCTCTCATAGTCACTGTAGTGGTTCAGGAAAGATTGATGGAAAGAAGTGGTCAGTAAATTCCCGTTTGAAGCTTGGGCCAAGTGAGTCGACAATGAAAGATATGCACTGAGTCAACTCGGTGTATCAGTATCTGTCGAAGCAACCGACGCCGCTGCTGATGCATTTAAGCGCACTGTAGCCAAAGTACTTGCCTCTGACAATTATAGTCAAAAGGACAATGCTTCAGATAAGGAAGTAGCCACTCCGCTTAAGGAGACTACTCCTTCTGACAGAGCCCGAGGGCCAACTATTGCCTCAACTTCAAAGCTTGCATTAACGAAGCCAAGAAGTGAGACAAGGGATACGTCTCAAGACACCCCAGCCCATTCTTCTGACGAAAATCAGAAGGTAAGTCCCCAATTATGAGGGCGTCCCCAAGTATGGGGGACAAGGACAAATCTCAAAAGGAACCTATTATGGAACCATAAGAGGAGGCAAGCTCAAGCAGCAAACCCGAATCTACGTCCGAGACTTCTAAGCCGAAGCACATAAGTAGGTTAATTACTAAATACGCTGATCTTAAGAATCAGTTAGCTACTATTATGAAAGACTTGACTGTCGAACATGTAAATCAACTAGATAGATCAGGAAACCTTACACAGCGCTTACGCGAGCATGTTTCCCCGGGCATTACTGAAGCCTTACAGAAGTGGACAGAACGCCCAAAGACTCAAGCTCGACACCTGAGTCATATGATCCAGAGGTGCACAGCGTCGATATACCGTACGAGGCATTAATCCCAGAAGAAAAGGCTAATCATTCGCCTGTTCTGACACCCGGTCGTGAGTCACCTGTCCTCAAAGGTATTATAGACCGAGAGGTGAGGAGATATACTCCGCCACTTGTACCCAATTGGGAAAATAATCGTCGGAAACCAGTTAAGACTGGGTATGTTATTCCAACGCCAAGGGATATAAATCATCCCCGCAGACGTGTGAACGATGTCGAGTTTAATCGCTTCGACCGCACGGCTTTACACCAACCCGCAGAGGATTTCCACTCTGACGAGGTGACCGACCTTAATAAATCGGTCGACGACTATACCAATAAAATGGTGGAAGTCGCCCATGCTGCGCATCATGCTGATGACGTAGCATACTATGCGAATATTATTGAGATTAAGCAAAATCGCATAGACCAATTACTTCAGGCCCAACGTGGACAAGACCACAGGGACAACCAGAAGTACAAGGGACAGATCAGTCGACTTAAGTCGAACTGGGATGCCAACAGCAAGCAGGTCGAGATTATAAACAACCATGACCTCGACACGCTAACTTGTACGCTTAATGCGTTTACGGTCATGCTGGAGACGAATGATATCGTTCCCCAGCAATGGATCTCTGCCTTGATGCAGACATTTGACCCTACAGGTACCAGTTATCTTATCCTGCAGCGACACCAGCATGAGCTAGACGCTTGTCACGACTGGCCAGCTGTGTGTTGGTTGGTCACAACCTTGTTAAGTAAGGATATGCGTAGCCCTGGGCTGAGTTCAATTTTAAATGAACCGGCTGAGAACACGCCCATTCAGAGTTATATTCTGAAATTAGACGCTGGCTTGAAACGTCCCGATATAATAAAGGACAAGGCACAGCGATGGTACGAATTCCTGGTTATTCACGTGTTCTGTAAGAACATAGGGAATAACGACCGTGAGAGTCAGTACACCGAGTTGCGACGTAAACACGCGACTGAGGCTCGAGACAAGGGACATGAAGCAAAGTTTCATCTATCCCGACTTACATGGGAACACTTATATGATACTGTATCTACTCTTTTTCCCGCACATCGAGTAACATCGAAGAGGAAAGCAGCTGTTAATAAGCCGCGGGAGCTCACCGATAACGGGTACGTATTCAGGCAGACCTCAAACGAGAGACCCCAACATACACGTGCTCGCGAATCCAATTTATCCACGCGACCCAATAAATGGGCACGCGCAGGAGCGAAGGACATGGAACCTCCATTTAAGGAGATTAAGAAATGTGCCGACGCCCAGTGTGGATATGACATGTACCAGTTAAACCCTAACGGCTATTGGAATGGTAGACATGCATCCACCTGTACACACTTTCTTACTAAGTGTGACAAGTGTGAGAAGACCAATGGCTATCACACTAAGTATTGTGACCAGAAGCCCAGCATTAAGTTGGAGTGACGGTACTACCAGCTACAATCGTTACACAGACAATACAACGACTCTTTAGATGAGCGTGTAATTATTCCTGTATATTGCAATGGAAATAAAATCCTTGCGTTGATTGATCCTGGTTCAGAAATTTCATGTATATCCGATCGCTTTGCATGAATGAAAGATATCGAAAGGAGAACACAAACAACTCATCTCATTTTAGCTGATGATGAAACTGCTACGTGTGATTCAATCGCCACAGATGTTAAAATCTCCCTGGCCGATGATAGAAGCACGACATAATAGTCAGAATGAGTGATTTACTCACTCTAGGTATAACTGTAACTGGTTTACCAACTAACATAGCTCCATTAAAGGATTAATCAGACGATAACTGTCTGGATCCATATAAGCCCCCGTCAGACACAGTCAAGGCATTAATACCTGACTTTGCGGACAAAATCATGGATCTGATTCTTGTTAATAAGAAAATAAAGATCACAGATTGGGCAAAATTCCGCTTTAACGACGGATATGTCAGCCATGACTTAACCAAGGTAGACTTTACACAGTTAAAGTGTCCCTCAAGGAACTATGTATCCTTGAGACACGAGGCTGTTGTAAAAGAACAAGTTGAGAAATGGCTAGCAGATGGTGTGATAGAAATTAACTACCAACAAACGCCAGTTAACTTGGCACTGCTAGCCGTAGACCAACATAACTCTGACGGATCATTTAAGAAAGTCAGAGTACGTTTAGATATGAGTCCAATAAATAATTTATGGCCGACTCATAGCTTTCATTTACCTCGTAATAACGAGCTACTGCGAAGGATGGAAGGCGCTACAGTGTTTACAACTATAGACCTTACACAAGGATACCATCAAATGCAGGTATATGAACCCCACTGTAAATACTTTAGCTTTACGTGGAAAGGCAAACAATACCGGTTCAGAGGTGCACCTTTCGGGTTACACTCTCTACCAGCATTCTTCCAACAAGTAATGGAAGAAATGTTTGCAGACATGCCTAACGTGCAAGTCTATATAGATGACATAGTCATCTTTTCTAAGACTAAGGGCGAACACGCCGCATTAGTCAGACGAGTCCTTAAGAGACTCAATGAGCAAAACTTCAAGATTAGAGAGAAGAAATGCCACTTCGCCATGAGCGAAATACAACTCTTAGGCTATCATATATCTGGGGAAAGTATTAAAATCGTCCCCGGTAAGGTAGCACACCTGTTAGATTGGCGAACATCAACTACAGGAAGAGATGTTAACAGCATGTGTGGGTTTTTAAACTTCTTTTTAGATGGAGTACCACACTTAGCTGGCTACCTTAAACCTTTTGGACACTTAAGATGTCATAAAGGCAAACTAGGAGACTTGTGGACTAAAGAGTGTGATGACGCGTTTAAAGCACTCAAACACGCAGTCCAACAAGCCCCAGTTGTAAAAGGGCCAGTCGATGGCGTGCCGTTCGAAATAACAACGGACGCATCAGACTTAGCCTTTGGAGGAGTATTATATCAGGTTATGGATAACAAACCTAGATATATACAATTCTTAAGTCGAGCAATGAATGCTTCACAGTTGAATTATCCAACTGTTAAACAAGAGCTATTAGCCATAGTGGCAGTTCTAACACACTTCCGAGATTACTTATACGGAACAGCATTTACGCTGATGTGTGATCAGAAATCTCTTCAATATAAGAAAGAGATGAAACCCGACTCGCAATTACTGAGTCGCTGGCATGATACAATATCAAAGTTTCATTTTGATATAAAAGATCTGCCAGGAATACATAACCATTTACCGGATATGTTATCACGCTTCGTACCGGACTTTAATAAATCCGTACGTGAGTTACTAGCCACTGACTGGAAATGTAATCCCAGGTGGTTTGAACTGGCTCAAAAGATATATGGGTCACATACCAATATATATTTTTGCTGCACATCATAATGCAAAACTATTGAATTACAGGACTTTAAATCATCTTATGGGAGACGCCTTTCAAATAGACCTCTCCCAACATAATGCGTGGGCTAGTCCACCGTGGCAGTTAATTGCCCAGCTATTAGATTATGTTCATATACATAAAGTTACCATCACGCTGTGTTGCCCATTACGGAGTAAAGATCCATAGCTCAATAAATTGATCAGCACGATTCAATGCCAGCCAATACATTTAGAAAGGGAAGTAGATACTTTCCTATATCAGGGTACCCGAGCCGTCCAGAAGACGTCCTGGAGACATACCATTATATGTCGTATAGGTCCCATTGGAACAACCAAATGAACCCCTTCTGAGACCTTCCTTAATAAGGTCAAAGAATCAGAGATTCCACTCTCTACCCAATTGAACGTTAAGCAGTTCAAAGGCAACACAGCATTTAATGTCTGTGCACAAGAAATACAATCTACTAATGACACTGTTGAGAAGCGTCAGTCTCTAGCTAGGACTCTGTTTAATAACATAAAGTCCAAGCCCGAGGTCTTTCAAACCTTATTTTTAAAGAGATTAATGAAAGACAATCCTGAAGCGTATACACATATAATGCGACTATTTAATAAGTCAGGTGTATCTAACGTACATGAGCGCGATTATGACGCTCATGCAAAAACAGGACAGGAGTCTGAAAACACTACAGACTTAGAGAACACGCAAGTGGATTCTCTGCACCCTACCTTTATTCTGGAAGAGCAGAATGATAAAAACATTCTTGCTTGGCTGAAGCAACACCATAAGCTGAAACACCAGAACGTAGTAGAAGCACTTAAAGATGCTAAGCGACATGGGATCGCGCACCCTAAGCTGGCAACTTCAGTTGACAGAGTATATCAGTCCTGCACAGACTGTGATCTCATTCAGATCAAGCGTTATGGTTTCACACCGCTTAAGAGTGTGACTGAAGATGTTCCATGGCGCAGGGTCATCATTGATCTGGCTGACCTGCCTACGTCCGAGCACACAGGCGACCGTTACATATGCCACTTCTTTGATGTGGCGCCACGGTATAACTTGCTCTATCCCTTAAATGACAAGAGTACGCAGATCGTGGCAGAATTATGTTACCAAGTCTTTGCTGACCACGGGTGGCCGGTTATAATGTGTACTGATAACGGTAGCGAGTTCTGTGATGACGTAATGGAATCGTTAGTACTCGTATCAGGCATGTGTCATAAGAGGGGTGTACCATATTAACTGCAAACATAAGGCGCCAATGAAACGCGCCATAGAAGACTTAAGTTCTTCTTGCGTACCGCATTAACGGATAATGCAGATGTCTGGCTGTACCACCTTAAGTGGGTACAAACACAGATGAACGAGCGTGCTGATCCGGTTACAGGAACTACACCCGCGCACTATTTTCGTGGCAGATATAGTGAGTTACAAATCCCCTTTAACAAGGACGAACCCGATCACCATGAATTACCATGGTTAGAGAAGGTCCAACGTATTTATAACGTTGTATATCCATGCTTGCGAGAAATACGCAATATAGCCTTATTAAAAAGGCAAAAGCGTTGGAACACAACAAAAGAAGATAGCAGAGTATCAGGTTGGTGACAGAGTTAACATCCGTCAACGTAATTCCGATACTACTGTATTAATATCTAAATGGATAGGTCCATACACAATCTCTGTAGCAGACACTTAAGGTGGAACGTACGAGGTAAATAACCCCGATGGTTCTAGTGCGCTTAATATAGGCACAAGTCGTATTCCGACTACAGAGATTATACTCGCAAGAAGACATGACTCTAATGCCCCTCTTGATCGTTCTGAATTTAAAGACATTATATGGAGAACGGATAAGGGAGGCTATATATACTATCGTACACGCTTTATAGACGGTACAATAGCTGAGTTGACTTCAGATGCTTTCGATAACCAAGACTATTTGAAAGCCTTTAATCGAAAATGGCGTAAACGCCTGCATAAGTCACAAGCTGAAAAAGATAGCATGTTTCCATCGTCTGAAGAAACGGAAGTTAAAACTTATCCGTCTACAGCATTTATCCCGAGCCTCAATGTTCATCCTTCATATGTGCTTAAGACACTGAAGCGTAAGGAACGTCCAGTCGACCACCACGGACCTACTGGACCCAAGCCCAAAACTCACAGGATAACCGAGAACACTTAACTTCTCCACCTGAGAAACATTAACTATATGTTATGCTACTTCAATGTTTCGACCCGTTTTTCCTTTCTCGCTTTTTGACCCATAATCAGCTTGAGTGAGAAATCTTGCTTCTCTTGGGTTTCAAAACTGGGTGGGGGCTGTGTAATAAGCCGGGCCTCCACATTAGACTCCATGTATAAACGTACTCTTAAGCAGTACGCAAATTAGAAACGTATTCTTAATAGTACGAGGAACTTAAGTTTCCTAAATGTACTCTTAATAGTACGAGGAACTTAAGTCTCCTAAATGTGCTCTTATTAGCACGAGGAACTTAAGTTTCCTAAATTGGTTTTTAATGGTTTTATTAATTAAACCTTTTCCATTTAACATATCAGATATTTGGATGAGGCCACTAAAAGGCCTCAGTAAAATACCAAACATAAAAGAGTTGGTCTAGTTCTATTAATAGAGCTTTATTTACTTTCCAATTTTATTTATATCTATATACTTCGGAAACGAGATGGCCCAACCGAATATAGGTTTCTAGGGACTATTAACGTTACCTAGTTGATCCTCTGATAAGCCAACCAGATGTGCCATTATGATGAAGGCTAAGTCGGTAATTCTTGATAGGGATAATATTATTTATTTCAAAAA
>NW_014039435.1:18903-22138 GCF_001186125.1 Sphaeroforma arctica JP610 | reverse complement strand
TAGCACGAGGAACTTAAGTTTCCTAAAATGGGTTTTAACGGTTTTATTAATTAATACCTTTTCCATTTAACATATCAGATATTTGGATGAGGCCATTAAAAGGCCTCAGTAAAATACCAAACATAAAACAGTTGGTCTAGTTCTAATAATAGAGATTTATTTACTTTCCAATTTTATTTATATCTGAATACTTCGGTATCGAGATGGCTCAACCGAATATAGGCTTCTAGGGACTATTAACGTTACCTAGTTGATCCTCTGATAAGCCAACCAGATGTGCCAGTCTGATGATGGCTAAGTCGGTAATTCTTGATAGTGGCAAGTTATTGGTTAAGACAATAACTAAAGACGTCAAGAGTATTTTTATTTTTACTTATTTTTTTTAAAGATAAGATTATATGAGTCTATCGGACTCGCCCCAGAATAGAGCGACAACGAAACACTAAATAAAATCCCTTCGGCGGAAACAGTACTGAGAGGATTATATATAGGCAATGTCTCAGCCTCACAATCCCTCAGAGTATTGCTGTTTTCACGAGGCAAACCTAACTTTATTAAACGCCTCATTTCGTTTATTTATATCGATATTTACACGATATATAGAATTTACCTACGCGTTTATTTATTCTAAGGCATTAGTATCGCCTTTATTAGACCGAATCTTACACATTTTAAAGTTAGCAAAAGTTTTAATTACTTAGACTACTTAAGCGTAAAGGTAAGTTAACTACCACAACATTTGTTTTTCTCTTGTCTAAGCTAGTCGTTTAGAGACAGGCTAGTAGTCATAAGTTAAGATTATGACCAAGAAAGACAACACTCCTTCTAAGAAGCGTAGAGCTGAAAAGAAGAAGATGGAGAGAGAAGTCGCTAACGCTGCCGCAGCTATTACTGCTGCGCAAGCAACCGACGCCGCTGCTGATGAATTTAAGCGCACTGTAGCCAAAGCACTTGCATCTGACAATTATAGTCAAAAGGACAATGCTTCAGATAAGGAAGTAGCCACTCCGCTTAAGGAGACTACTCCTTCTGACAGAGCCCGAGGGCCAACTATAGCCTCAACTTCAAAGCTTGCATTAACGAAGCCAAGAAGTGAGACAAGGGATACGTCGCAAGACGCCCCAACCCATTCTTCTGACGAAAATCAGAAAGGAAAGTCCCCAATTTTGAGGGCATCCCCAATTATAGGGGACAAGGACAAATCTCAGAAGGAACCTATTATGGAACCAGAAGAGGAGGCAAGCTCAAGTAGCAAAACCGAATCTACGTCCGAGACTTCTAAGCCGAAGCACATAAGTAAGTTAATTACTAAATACACTGATCTTAAGAATCAGTTAGCTACTATTATGAAAGACTTGACAGTCGAGCATGTAGATCAATTAGAAAGATCAGGAAAACATACACAGCGCTTACGCGAGCATGTTTCCCCGGGCATTACTGAAGCCCTACAGAAGTGGACAGAACGTCGACAGGCAATTACGCCCAAAGACTCAAGCTCGACACCTGAGTCATATGATCCAGAGATGCACAGCGTCGATATACCGTACGAGGCATTACTGCCAGAAGAACAGGCTAATCATTCGCCTTTTCTGACACCTGGTCGTGAGTCACCTGTCCTCAATGGTATTATAGACCGAGAGGTAAGGAAATGTACTCCGCCACTTGTACCCAATTGGGAGGACAATCGTCGGAAACCAGTTATGACTGGGTATGTTATTCCGACGCCAAGAGATATTAATCATCCCCGCAGACGTGTAAACGATGTCGAGTTTAATCGCTTCGACCGCACTGCTTTACACCAACCCGCAGAGGATTTCCACTCTGACGAGGTGACCGACCTTTATAAATCGGTCGACGACTATACCAATAAAATGGAAGTCGCGCATGCTGCGCATCATGCTAATGACGTAGCATACTATGCGAATATTATTGCGATTAAGCAAAAGCGCATAAACTAATTACTTCAGGCCCAACGTGGACAAGACCACGGGGACAACCAGAAGTACAAGGGACAGATCCTAAAATCTGTCGACTTAAGTCGAACTGGGTTGCCAACAGCAAGCAGGTCGAGTTTATAAACAACCATGACCTCGACACGCTAACTTGTACGCTTAATGCGTTTACGGTCATGCTGGAGACGAATGATATCGCTCCCCAGCAATGGATCTCTGCCTTAATGTAGACATTTGACCCTACAGGTACCAGTTATCTGATCCTGCAGCGACACCAGCATGAGCTAGACACTTGTCGTGACTAGCCAGCTGTGTGTTGGTTGGTCACATCCTTGTTAAGTAGGGATATGCGTAGCCCTGGGCTGGGTTCAATTTTAAATGAACCAGCCGAGAACACGCCCATTCAGAGTTATATTCTGAAGTTAGACGCTGACCTGAAACGTCCCGATATAACAAAGGATAAGGCACAGCGATGGTACGAATTCCTGGTTATGCACGTGTTCTGTAAGAACATAGGGAATAACGACCATGAGAGTTTGTACACCGAGTTGCGACGTAAACACGCGACTGAGGCTCGAGACAAGGGACATGAAACAAAGTTTCATCTATCCCGACTTACATGGGAACAGTTTTATGAAACTGTATCCACTCTTTTTCCTGCACATCGAGTAACATCGAAGGGAAAATCGGCTGTTAAGAAGCCGCGGGAGCTCACCGATCACGGGTACGTATCCAGGCAGACCTCAAACGAGAGACCCCAACTTACACGTGCTCGCAAATTCACTTTCACGACGCGACCCAATAAACGGGCACGCGCAGGAGCGAAGGACATGGAACCTCCATTTAAGGAGATTAAGAAATGTGAACCCTAACGGTTATTAGAATGGTAGACATGCATCCACCTGTACACCCTTTCTTACTAAGTGTGACAAGTGTGAGAAGACCAATGGTTATCACACTAAGTCTTGTGACCGAAAGCCCAACATTAAGTTGGAGTGACGGTACTACCAGGTACAATCCTTACACAGACAATACAACGGCTCTTTAGATGAGCGCGTAATAATCCCAGTATATTGCAATAAAAATAAAATCCTTGCGTTGATTGATCCTGGTTCAGAAGTTTCATGTATATCCGATCGCTTTGCATTAATGAAAGATATCGAAAAGAGAACACAAACAACTCATCTCATTTTAGCTGATGATAAAACTGCTACGTGTGATACCGTCGCCACAGATGTTAAAATCTCCCTGGCCGATGATAGGAGTATCATTACTCAAGCTGT